>NW_023504666.1:37500-45000 GCF_004664715.2 Peromyscus leucopus | reverse complement strand
CTTTGTGTAACCTCTCTAAATGGGGCTGACACTGCAAGAAGAGAGCAGAGGCCCCTGGATGTTCTAGAGACAGGACACAGAGAGCAGGCTATTCCTAGGGTAGATGGGGACATTGGCCTGTGCCCAAGGGCATGGTCCAGGTGCTCCTTCAGGGCTTGGGCAAACAATAACAGTATCATTAGTCCTCGAGTAATCCCTGAGGGAGGGCACGAACGGGCAGGCCCAAGCCAAGAGCTTCAGCTCAAGCAGAGCAGCAGGGCTCTCTCTTGTGTGTCGCTGAAGCACAAGCCACGCATGTTTCTTTTCTTTTCTTTTTCTTTTTCTTTTTTTTTTTTTTTTTGGTTTTTTGAGACAGGGTTTCTCTGTGTAGCTTTGCGCCTTTCTGGAACTCACTCTGTAGACCAGGCTGGCTCGAACTCACAGAGATCCGCCTGCCTCTGCCTCCCGAGTACTGGATTAAAGGCGTGCACCACCACCCGCGGCTAAACCACGCATGTTTCTAATGACTCCTGAACACTGGCACACGGCACCTGCCATCTTGGATCTGTAGGATGCCATTTCTCCCGTTTCTAGTGGCAAACGGCACAAGCTGCTCCCTTGCCCATGCAGCTTCCATTTCAAGGTCATATTCCCTGACCTTGGCCTTGGCAGGCACTAGATTAAGCAACGGAGCGGCGGGCTGCAACCAAGGTCCATTCGAAAGAAAAGCTGGCTTCCAAAGAGACTCTGCCCAGGACAGGGGGCTGGTCACTAGCTCTTTCAAGTAGGAAAGTGATGAGGACACATGATTAACTGCTAGGAAATGAGACGTGTGACATAATACCCTTTCCTAGACAGAGTCCCTCAAGATACACGGTCAAAGAGGTCAGGCAGCAGACGTCACAGACACAGCCTGCCAGAGTCACCACCGGGCTGGCCAGGCAGGCCACCCTATTCTGTAAATGAAAGTGATGGGCCGGGAGGATGGGTGGAGACCCTAAAAATGGAACAGGGATGAGGCCGCTTTAGGGGGACAGGGACAGGCTGGCAGCCTTTAGACAGGAACAGGACTTCCGCTCAGCTGCTGGGAACAACCACTAAATGAAAAGTTGTTCCCTGGACCCCAGCTGCGTCAGGAGGCAGAGGTCTCCTCCAGGGTGCTGGAGGATCTGAGAGGCCAGGATGCAGCCTCACACCCTCCACTTCCTCAGAGCATGAGCTCAAGCCTGTCCTACCTTTCCCAGAAAATGAGTTCTGAAACCCCAGACCCCTCAACAGTGGAATCCTCTTGTAAGCTCTACCTAAAACTCTGAGAATGGACCCAAGGGCTTCTGCTCCTGCTGTGAGGACTGAGTGGAGCTGGGAGGCCTTTGGCACAGGGGACAGGGATAGGACACGAAGCAGGAGGGGTGAGGGAGGGCAGTGCTGAAGTGAAGCCATCTCAAGACAGCTGGACCAGGTCTGGGCTCCAGAGGGAGGAACCACAGGACTGGGGGCAAATGGACAGAGTGACCCCTCCCTGTCCACCCTCCCCCCCCCTCCCCCGGCTCGCTTCCTTTAGGGGTGGGGCTGGGGCAAGTAAGACGACAGCAGTAACAGTAGCTTCCTCCTGCTTCTCCAGCTGGAAACAGAGACCCTGATCCCATGGGAGTCTGGACGGAAAAACCTAGCTCTGCGAAGGGCCCAGAATCTCTGGCTATAGGAATCTATATGTGTGACTGTGTGTGAGCCCAGGCTTATACACATGCATGAACCTCAGCACGCGGGCCTGAGGGCATGAGTGAGCATGTGGAGCTCTGCAAGAAGAAACTGGAACTGGCCATCTGCACAGAGAGCTGGTTTCTCTCAGAGCCCATGACAGAAGAACAAGGCATGCTGTGCAGCCCAAAGTTTCTGGGTACCTAGGATGTACCCCTTCCTTTGTAAGAGTGGCCCGGCTTCCTGTCCTCTACATTTAGGCCAAAAATGTTCCATGGTGGTGTCTACAGAGTTGACTCCAGCAGAATACATGTGACCTGGGCCAGCCAATCACAGTCCATGGCCACGCCAGTGAGCCTTGACTCTGGGACAGAAGCTCTTTCTTTACCCTGGCCAGGGTGGCCGAGGAAAGGAGGTCAACCTAGGGTTTCACTCACAGGCAGGAGAGAGCCTGGGAATGCGCCATAAGGTAGAGCCAAGCACTGGGTGAGAAACACTGGGGCTGGGGACACACTGTGTGTGTAGTTCTGGGTTCAGCTAAGCCTGAGAGTCACCCGAGGATGATCAGGAACCACATTTCCATCCAAAGAGCCCAGGAAGACAAAAGGGAAGGGACAGATGGTGAAAAGGTAGGAGCCGAGAGCAGCTGAGAAGGCCATGACTCTGGGAGGGAGCCGTGTCCACTTTCTCCCTCGTCAGTCAGGGCTTAGATGCAGCACCTAAGAGAGAGCTCCTACACCCAGCTCTGGCCTGACTCAGGCCTGGAAGAGAGAAGCAGAGGCCAGGCTGGGCATAGGGCTGGCAGGAAGGGTCCTCACGTGGCTCACTCCTGCTCAGGTCTGGCATTTCAATGGAGGCCTGCGGCTGAGGCGGACTGGGGACCCAGCCTCACAGGCATCTCTGTCTAAGTTCATGAAGGCAGTGCACATGCCATGGGTTAAGTGAACTGTTATGGACCTCCAGAGTTCAACAGACGGGAAGTCGAAGCTGGGAAGATGCAAGGCCAAGGCCATCAGCATGCAGGGTGCTGGGGTTTGGTCTTCAGGGCTGTAAGTGATGGTAAAGTTAGAGTACGATTATAACAGGACCAGAGTGATGAAGAAACCCAGACAAGAGCCCCAGGACAGAAGCTGATGAGTCCCCTGCCCATGTATATGGGCCCAAGAGGTCCTAAAGACACAGGGCTGACTGGGGTGAAAGAGGGAGCAGGCCAACCCTCCGGCTGGTTGGGCTTGAATAAAGGCTCCCTGGGACCCACCCTGCTCCTGGGCTTAACCCTGTCCCTGCAAGCCTTGCTCATGTTCTTGCAAAGAAGCCAGATTTCTGGGAACCAGGCAAAGCTGGCCTGGGCCTGGGCCTGAGTCTACAGTACCTAGACTTGCATGTAGTTCAACTCATCTACAGGGTCAGCTTCTCAGAGGCCACCAGATTGATGACAAAATACAGCTAATGCTTCTCATTTGGAGGAAGGAAGCTGGAACAAAACCACAAGCTGGCCAGGAAGAACTCAGGAGTCTGCATGTCTATTTTCCATTCCTCAAATCCAGTTTCCTCCTGGCGCTCTTAACCTTGTCCTGACCCAAGTTTTACAGCATTGTGTGTGTGTGTGTGGGGCGCTGATGGGGCTCCTGCACTTTCAGGTGAGAAAGGGCAGGGGGAGAGGCTCCAGGATCCACTTACTTGTCTTTGAAGATGATACAGGCTGAGGCCAAGCCCAGGGAACACACATTCCCTTGTTGGGGTTGGAAGTCCCAGCAAGAGAGGCCAGAAAGGAGCACAGAGATGCAGAGGGCCACCAACCCTGTGCTGTCCCTGCAGCGAAGCTGGTCTCTCCCTACCACAACCTCCCATTACGGCAGTTCCTGGCAGGGTCAGCCAGCCCAGCGACAGACAGCTGCAGTCTGGAGGGGCAGTGGCAGAAGCAGCAGAACTTGTTCACCAAGTCTCTCACCACACCTGGCACACCACAAGGGTTTACAGGAGATGCACACAGGGCACTTGCACACAAACACAGGGCAGGCCCCAGCCCTCTGCACAAGCTGGGCAGACACACACCTCCACAGAGCAGCAGCCGCTGGGGCCTACCCCCAGCATCACCCACAGGCAAAAGCACACCCCACCCCCAGAAAATCACTTCTTTGCAAACAGTACTCCTCCATAAACAAGCGTTCCCCAGGCCTCTGCTGCACCATGGAGGCAGCCTGGGAACTTACACGGAGTGCATGCACCTGCAGGAGGCTGACCATGGAGTCCTCGGTGAGCCTCCAGCTGTCATCCTTGGAAGGCATCCACTATCAGGCTGGGAGGAGGCACACGGCAAAAAGGAAGTCGGCTCCCAGTGCCAAGCTGGCTCTCTAGCCTCAGTTTTTCATTCCACAATGGGAGACGGTTTAACTTCCTCAAATTTAACCAACTAGAGACACTCCCATCCTACATCAAGATTCTGGTTCCTATACCTTCCAAATCTCTAGGTGAGGGAAGGAACTCACTAATACAGCATCTGGGCTGGGCTGTAGTTCAGTAGCAAGCACATGCTTAACAGGGTATGATATTCAGCAGGATCAGAAAAAAGTGCAAGTATGTATATATACATATGTGTACACACATACATATACATACATATGTATTTATAGACTTATGCATAGTAAATACATACACACACAGCAATAGACTGGGAGAAAAAGCAAAAATGATTTGGAAACTGTGGTTAAACAGGACAAGAAATATAACGGCAGATTTAACAAGACTAAAACATCAACCACCTCTATAAAAGTGAATGGATCGCAACTCAACTCCAAGAGTGGACATAATGTAACTAGGCTAAATCTGGCCACATTCAGATAACACCTACTGTAGTTGAGACCAAATGCCCCCAGGAACCCCTGGTGCTGGGCTGGAGGGCTGAAAGGAGGAGAAAATTAAAGTCAAGTTATGCAATGTTTTTTTTGTCTGCAGCCAGAAGGCCAGTCTCACAGGGGCCTGGGAAGGAGCTGTCTCTGGCAGAAATCATGTCCCTGGGCCAAAAGGAAGCATTGGGAGGCCAGCCCTGGTGTTATTATACTTTCCTCTGTGTAACACTGTCGCCTCCACCTGGCTTTGACAAGACAGGATGCCTGCCTTTTGCTAGGCGGTGCCAGAGGATGCCAGACCCAAGCATCTTCTCACCTAGATGTTTATTCTACTCTGGGAAAGGCCAGCGTAAGCCAGACAAGCAGGGCACAGATAGCCATCAAGGAGATCAGCACCGTATATAAATGTCTAGAGATGGTGTCTTGTTATGTTGCCGCAGGCAGGAATTGAACTCCTGGGCTTGAAGAATGAATCTCTTGCCTCAAATTTTTTTGTTGTTGTTTTTTGAAGACAGGGTTTCTCTGTGAAACAGTCCTTGCTGTCCTGGAACTCACTCTGTAGACCAGGCTGGCCTTGAAATCACAAGAGATCTGCCTGCCTCTGCCTCCCGAGTGTTGGGATTAAAGGCGTGTGCTACCACCGAATGGCTCAATTTCTTGAATAGCCTGGACTAGGGGTGCTAGGCACTGAGCCTGGCAATTTAAAAAATGCTAAATCTTATACTTTAATCTTATAAAGCCCTTTTTACCTTTTTGGTGGTGCAGAGGATTGAACACAGGACCCAACACATACCAGGTAAGCCTGCTACTACAGAGTTAGACTCTGGCCTCCACAGAAAGCCTTCTTTTCCAAGCGGATTTTTGTATGTGCTAATAGCGTGGTAAGCGACTTTGGCCCTGCTAGGACAAACAGCCTCTTGGGAACCCAGCTGCTCCTGCCGCCAGCCCAGCGCTCTCCCCTCCCTGCCCCACAGAGTGGAGGCGGAGCCGTGCTTCTTTTGTTAAAGAACTTGGTGGTTAGCTTTCCCAGGCAGGAACCTCGCTAACTTATAATTACCAACAATGCCCTGTGATTGGTGCTCTCATTACTCAAGGTAATACTTCTGAAGTCCAGAGTTCCATAAATGCTTGTGGTCTTAATGATACAAGGATATTAAGAGACCTGGGGGCTGCCGCTGGTCAAAGGCAGAGCAGAGGGAGGGGCAGGAGAGCAGATGGCCACAGGGAAGAGAGGGATGAAATACAATTCATTAGTTCAGTCTTTCACTTAGTGGCAAAAACATGCAATGCTGAGACACACAACCAACCGTGCCCACAATCCAGCTAGACAGCCGGCCGGACATGCAAAGGGACAACCGTGGAGCCGCGTTTGTGCCCTTGTCTCTTCTCTGGGGGAGGGAGGAGGTGGGAAGACCAGGAGAAGAGAGAGCCTGCAGAAGTGTTTATTTGCAGGGGTGGAGGAGGGCTGTGACCCTGCAGTGTAGGGCAGGAAATCTCCCAGACAGGAGTGTATTTAGCGTGGGACAGGCAGAAGCTCGGCATGGCAGCCTCAAAGGCGGAGAAGAAGCTGTCTCCTTCATGCACCATCACCTCCAACTGACCTGAACTCTGGCCTCAGTTTCCCCATTGCACTCAAGAAGCAAAAAGGCAAAGACTTTGAGCTCTGGGATGAAAGGCTGCTCATCCCAGACCACCACTCCCTGTAAAATAGGGCGGATGACGCCGCTGCTCATTTTGGCTGGTGAGTAGCCCCATCTCATCTTTGAAGATGAAACATGCTCAGGCCTAATGAGGAGTCAGTTGGCTGAGGTGGAGTGGGACCTAGTCACCTGCCCGGCCTGGCCCCTCCCAGTCACCACAGCACCCAGCCCGGGGCACAGAACTGGAACCATTTTCACGCTTCTCTCTACCCTGGTACCCCACTAGTCCCCCCTGACCCAACCCCTGGTCCCGATTGCCTCCGCTCTTGGCTACTTCACCAGCAGAGGTCAAGGTCAAGGGGAGCCCAGAGGCTCTGCACTGGTCTTGGCTGCAGCAGGGGTCCTGAGAGCCACCCCAGCCCCACCTGCCCTCCTGCTGTCCCAACCAGGGTACTCTGCTTTGGGGACAGTAAGCACCCTGGATGTGCTGCTCTCCTCTCCTCCAGCTTTAAGGCCAAACTGACGATGATTTCTGATAGGTAACCAAGGAGGGAGGGGCGGCTGTGCCTGGAGCCTTCAAATAAAGGATTCCTCAGCCTGCTCACCCTCACATCCCTGACACCTCCTGCCCCTACTAACCAGCAGGTCAGAAATGTGGTCAGCCCCGTGGAGCCTGGGGCCTGGTAAAAGCCACACCCCTGCTGGGCGAGGCTGTAGCCTAGCCCCGAAAGTTCCTGGATTCAGTCTCCACTCAGCCAGTGCAGACAGCAGCCTCTTCTTCCTTTTTATCATACTCCTCTCCTCTGTCACCCCTGGGCCGCTAATATCCAACTATGAACAGACTACCCACCCAGCTGACCCCAGCTCCTTCCTAGAGTCCCTAGCCTGTCTGTGACATCCACTCCTATTTCCTGGGAATACTTGGCAAAGGAAAAGGGATGTGCGGATGGCCCCCACCTTCCTGGGAGTCGGTAGCCTTGTAAAAGCACTCATACAAATCCCAAGGCGAAGGAACCTTCCCTGCATGTTCTGAAGGGGAGTGTGCTCCGTGCACCTGGGGGATTATCCTATCTTCTTAATGGTTCATTTGTGTTCATTAAGTAATTAATTCACTTATCTGATTTTCAGAGTGATGCCCAAAGGTTGGACTTCTGGATTGTTAATATTCAACCTCAGGAATGAGATTTTTGAATCCCTGCCTTGCTGAATTAGAAGATCCCTATCTCCATTCTTTATCCTGAATCTCTAACAATAGAAGAGCCATGGAGATCCACTTGGAAGCCCCCACCCTCACTCACCTTGCTCCCTGCTCTGACACTAACCCCAGGGGTGCA
>NW_023504666.1:0-35000 GCF_004664715.2 Peromyscus leucopus | reverse complement strand
GGGGCTGCACCGAGAGCGGCGATGCCTTGTGCCAGCCTTCCGAGTCGGGATACTTTTCAAAAAGAGTAGGGATAATTTTCAAAACAGCCCTGCCCTTTCGCACGCTGGAGGCTCACAGCTGTGCAGCAAGCACTGGGCTGCCCCTCCCTGCCTCGAAGACCACGCCCCCAGAGTGACTGGAGACCGGCCTCAGCAGAGCCAGGACCCTCCCTGCTCCAGGAGCTGGGGGCAGGGCTGGCAGGGAAAGCACAGAACAAGCTCACTTGCTCATTCCTATTTTTCCTCTCTGCTCCAGGAAAGCAGGTTGGTGGTGCTCGGTGCAGTCTTGCATTCTGGTCTCAGATTCTCTTTTGTTTCCTGCTCACCCCGCCCCACACACCACCCTTCTCTCCTGGATAAAGGCTTCTCTGGTCCGTAAAGGTCCTGGAGAGGGAGGGTCAGGATCAGACCAGCACCCTCTCCACCCTCACCCCCTACCTCCTGCAGAGCCAACTCAGCAAACACTCAGCCCATTAGGGCAGACACCTCAGGGCAAGTAGTGATGATCACCCAGAAGGACAGGCTCCACTGGCCTTGCCAGTCTCCTGGCAGAAGGAGATCCTGGCAAAGCAACTGTCTACACAGCATGCGTCTCTGGCTCTCAAGTCCTGGCAGTGGCTCCAGTTTGCACAGGAGAGGTGACTGCAAGGCACTAGGAGGTCGCAAGTGACCTGCTGCTGCGCTCTGGAGCCTGGGCCCTCCCGTGTGTCTGAGCGGAGACACTGCAGAGCCGCCCCCTCCTTGTGGGAGTTCACCGGCACATCCACCCCACAGCCTACACCGCTTGTGCTCGCCACCCTTGCCAGTCCCCGACCCTGCACAACTTCCCCTATTGCATCACTGACCCTCTACCATGCAGAGACCTCGCCTGCTTAGTGAACTGACTTAGACCCCTCCCTGACTATGAGGTCAGCATGTTTCCTGCAGTGTCCACAGGGCCAAGCACCATGCCTGGCATACGGCTGATGATTAGTAAGTATTCATTAGGCAAACGGATGGCTAATAGCATCAGGACTTTAGTTGACCATTTCCTAGGAGATTCAAAATTTTGTATTCCCCTGCCCCCTTAATTTTAGACACTCAAAAGCTCCTGCTTTTCAAATTTCAAGAAATGATTTGAGGCTGAATGTGGTGGTGCATGCTTTTAATTCTAGCACCTGGGAGGCAGAGGGAGGGAGGATCTCTGAGTTCGAGGCCAGCTTGGTCTGTAGCAAGTTCCAAGACAGCCAGGACTACATAAAGAGACCCTGTCTTTAAAAAGAAAAAAAAAAAAAGACATTTGAGCAAAGTTGTTTGCTGCCAGATGTGGTGGCACATGCTTAGGATTTGTGAAGCAGAGGCAGGAGGATCTGAAGGTAGGAGGCTATCAAATTCAAGGCCAACTGGCTTCATGCCAAGCCTCCAAACAATGGGTTGATAGGATGGCTCAGAGGGTAAGTTGTTTGCCTGAATACCTGAGTTTGATCCCTGGATCCAGCACTGTGGAAGGAGAGAACAGAATGGATTCCTGCAAGGTGCCCTCTGACCTCCACGGGGACACCCGGCAGCGTGTGAGCACACACACAATAAATAAATACATATTTACAAACGGTTTGCCTTGTTTCTATGATGCAAGAGGCTGGTATAAGAAACAAACTCCTGGTTTCCCTCCAAACCTGTTTCCACCCTCTTGCCTGGCTGGTGGGAGGGTGACTCCTTCCCTCCATGTCTAGTTCCTGGGGGCTCCCGCCTGCTCTCTCTAGCCTGCTGGCTGTCCTTGGGAAGTGACCTAGCATCTCCACTACCCACCTCTGCTGCTATCACCCCAGGCCAACTGCCCTGCAGAAGGACTGACGGCTGGGCTCACCCCCCTTGCTTCATCCCCCAACACTTTAGTCTCAAACACAGCAGTTAGCTGACTTTAAATGTTTACAGTTCGGTTTCTGTCTCTTCTCTCAGCCTGAAAGCAAAGGCCTCACCATGGTCTTTCTTCCCTCTGACCCCCACCTCCGTTCTTCTGCCCTCAGCCCTCTGCTCTAGCCACGCCCTCCAACTTAAAAGTCCTTTACTGAGGCCCTGGGCCTTTGTATTTGCCATTTCCTCTGCTGGAAGTGACCCTCTCCCCACAAGGAAACCTTGTTTCCTAGGGCTCTGTGCACAAACGTCCGAAGCTTCCTCTCTTCACCTTTACAAATCCGCCCCCACCCAATGCTGCTTTTCCCCTTTCTGGCTTAATCTTTCTCCACAGCACCTGCCATTCTCTGGAAGTTTACCCCAAATGTTATTTCTCTCTCAGGCCTCTGCTGGCCTGCTTGGACTAAGACTACCACAGGAGAGGAACTTCATCCAATTCCGCTCTTTCCTGCCCAGACCAGACTCTAGAGCACACTGGAGCCTGAGGCCAAGCAGCGACTGTTTCTGTAGTATTCCCAGTATTCAGTGAACTACAGGAATTACTGGTCCAACCCCGGGACTCTCCGGGAAAATGCAAGTGCTGGGTCGTTGCATTCTACCGACCTGCTGTCTCAAGCCCAGCTCCCAAGTCTGTCCTGCTCCTGGGGCTCAGGCTGTGGCTTGAGGCAGGGTGAGGGAAGGTGAGCAGCTTCTGATCCCAGGTCTCTGCTTCTATATGAGTCAACCCGGAAGCTCCTTCACAATGGTATAGGCTAAGAGCCAGGGAAGGGCTGGAGAGGTTGGTGTGGCATGCTGCAGTGGTCAATGGCACGATTCCAATCCTGGCTCCCCCCTTCCCACTGTGTAGCTTCCCTGACTCAGTTTCCCCATCTATAAAACATGGATAGAGTAGCAGCTCTTCCAGCCCGAGGCTTTGAGGGAGGGAAGCACTAAGAACAGTACTCTCGGAACACAGTGAGTGCTGCCTGCATGGTAGATGCAACTATTACAGGTGGAAGCCAGAGCTGTGTGCATTCGGGATGAGGTCGGCACAAGAGAAAGCCAAGAAGAGAGGGTATGGGCGGGGATGGCTGTGTGGACGTGTCATGGGCAGCTGTGGGGACACAGTGGTCCTTTGAAGGCAAGTCTAAGGAAGCTGGGTCTAACAGGCCAGACTGGGAAGGAGGGTGCAGGGTGCGGGACCAGACACCAGGAAGAGACAGACTAGCAGCAGACTCTAAACACACCTGCTGGGCCTCCGTCTCTCCAGAGCCACTCTGGCTCTTTTTCCTCCCGGCAGTACACCCAGCAAGCATGGACTCATCCTCTGAGACCCGGCTCAGGTACCTTCTCAGAAGCCTATCCCCAGGCAGTGTTAGTCACCCAGGTCACAGCTAGCTGGCTCACCCTGCTTCAGGAGTTGTCTGGTAGTGTCACACCTGGTGTCTGAGGCTGAGTCTGGGATCTGAGTTGCCTAGTCAGTGTCTAAGGAGCAGACAGGTACACAGTTGGGGTCACAGTGGTCACAGCAGGTAGGGGGATGGGAAGGACCAGGAGTCGGGAAGCAGGGTCTGGCTCCACTTGCCTGACTGGCCTTGGGATCCTGGGTTCTTGGTTGTTGCGGAGACCTCCTCAGCTAGCTAGCTCCCTGACTAATCAAGCATCACACATAATTTGCCGCCCTGCCCTCCTTATGGCTCCTCTCCAGGCCTGGGCAGCCCTACCTCCTCTCCCGAGTCCTGACTCTCCTTGTCTCTGTCAATTCTCTATGGGGGCTCAGGGAGCTCCTCTGGCCAAAGCCGATGCCTTGACAGCAGGTTGCCATGGCAGCCCTTGGGCAACCCTCTGGCTGAGTCTCAGTTTTCTCCTCGCTTCCTAACTTGCCCTTCCTTCTTCAGTGACCTCACTGGGGAGTCATCCCTCCCAACGGTGTGGCTTGCAGAGCCTTCTCTCCTTGGGTACCCTGACACTCACCTGGCTGTCTCTTCATCCCACAAGCATTACAACTGCCTTCCTGATGTGGACCAGGCCCTGGGCTGAGGGGCAGTGGAGAGCAAGCGGACTCCACTCATGCTGTCTGGGAACAGGAGTGTGGGGAACACAACGCAGACACTGAACAAGTAAGGGAGGGTGGCAGGCAGGGCCAGGAGGCCTCCTGGAAATGGCAGGTCAGCCAGAGCAGGAAGGTGCTGAGCCCCTTGCCATGTTAGGGCAAAGTGTTCAGGCTAAGGGGGGGGGGGGGGGCTGAAGCAAGAGTCAGGCCCGGCTCTCTCCTTCCAACCTAACCAACTGACACCTTTCTTAGCTCCCTCACAAAACCTTGGATCTGGCTCTTGAGCTAGCTGGCTTGGGGATGTGGGGGGCATGCCTTTGCCTGTGTACCTGGCCTCTTAAGTGTTGTTGAGCCAGGCATGCAGGGGACCCTGAAACTGCAAGAATTCCAGGGAGATCCTGGTTGGAAGCAAGAGGCTTTCAACTTCCCCTTCTTAGCCTTGGAGCCTCAAGGAGGCCATGGCCTTCTGGGCTAACAGGCCATGTCAGAGCTCCCGGAGAAGAGTGGGCAGAAGCCAGGCCGCACTCCTGATGTCCCAGGGATGGGCTAACCTGGGACAGGGGACTCTGGTAGGAGCAGCTTTAGTAGTATTTCTTTCCATCTTTATTGTTCTTCTGTTGTGGACTCGGGTTTGGAAGGAAGGGAAGGGTGGGAGGTTCCCGGGTGCTGGGAAGTGAACTCTGGTCCTCTACAGGAGCAACAAGCGCTCTTAACTGCCGAGCCATCGTCCCACCCTGCCAGCGTTCTTCAAGGATGTTCTTCATGCCCTAGTGGACGGTCCCACATCCATGTGTATACAGGTCATAAGTGAAGTTAGGAGGGGAATGGGGGTGAGGGGGGTCTAGGAAGCTATAGGGCAAAGAGTAGGAGGGTGGATACACTGAATGCATATATGAAATTCTCAAAGAATAAAAATATATTAGGGGCTGGAGAGATGGCTCAGCGGTTAAGAGCATTGGCTATTCTTCTAGAGGTCCTGAGTTCAATTCCCAGCAACCACATGGTGGCTCACAACCGTCCATCATGAGATCTGGTTCCCTCTTCTGGCCTGCAGGCATACATGCCGGCAGAACACTGTAAACATAATAGATAAATAAATCTTTAAAAAAAAACAAAAACAAAAAACACCAAATAAACCAAAACCCACTTAAGACCAAAACTGGGATGGTAGCACATGGTTTTAATTCCAGCACTCTGGAAGCTGAGGCAGGAGGATCTGGGAGACTGTCACAAAACAAAACAAAACCCTGGCCAAAAAAAAAAAAAGAAAGTTGAAATAATAAATTTTATGTTATGTGTATTTTACCATAGTTCATAAGCTGTAATGCAGGCTCCATGTCTCCACGTTCATAGATCAGGTCCATCCCTAGTGCCTAGGGCAGGGTAGGTAGACAAACTACTACTTTTTAGAGTGGAGGATTCAAACTGTTTGTAGGAGTGAGCTGGCACACGGACCTTGCCCAGGATGGTCTCTTAAACCCTAGGCTCAGTCTTCCTGTCTCATCCTCCCCTGTAGATGGAAACACCGGCTCCTGCCACTGCTTCCTCGCTATGCTGATAACAGACCCCAGGGCCTCACACTTGCTAGGTAAGTGAACTATGCCCCTGGCCCAGAACTGTGGAACCAAAGGAAAATCTGAGTAAAACATTTAAATTCCAGCTCAGGTCTGGGATGGTCGCTCTGATTACACCTCAGGTGTAAACAGGTTATGGGGAGAGGGGTCATGGGCCCCCAGAAGCCTTCCTGTCCTGCTGAGGCAGACTCACCTGGGTTTTCTCCCCCAGAGAGGAAGTGCCTCTTGCTGACCCAGCATCGGGCAATAACTGTGAGGCTCAGTTGGCTGCGAAGCTGCCTGGGAGAGAAGAGCAAGAGTCTGAGCGGGGTAGGCGAACGTTCTGGAAAGAATGGGGAAGACAAGCTCTCCAAAAAAGCAAGGACAGTACATTTTTCTTTGGAGCTGTAAACCCTCAGATCTGCACGTATCTGTAGATCTGTATGGGTGAAGGAAGGGCTACTCAAAATTGGACCAACATTCCTACCTTTGCGTAACAAATACATACAAAGACAGAACCAGGTGTGGCTCAGGGGCAGGGCATAGAATGCAGGAGACCCTGGGACCTGGGGACCGAACCTACTTAAAAGGAAGAATCTGAGAAGAAGAATGTGGTGATGGAAGGGTTAAAACAAATAAGGAGAATAAAACATGCAGAAAGAGGGGGAAAAGCAACCTGGAGAAAAACACCTTCCCTCCTCTGTTCTCTTTGTCCTGCCCAATACACTGACTCTCAAGTTTCAAAAGACTTCACGCAGGGTGGGTGATTGGCCCCTTAAGACCAGGCTTCATTGTTTTTTGTTTGTTTGTTTTTTGTTTTCACCCACTATTGGAGAACTTCCCTTTGGGATCCCCCTCCTACCATCCTGACCAGATCCAGGCTCCCGGATACACCTGAGAACTACTCAACCACCCAAGCAGCCCTTGGGTCTTGGACAACTAAGCGAGCATAAATAACTTCCCTGTGGGGTAAGCTAATGTGACAGGTGGTCACCTTATAGTGCTGGCTGTTCTTCTGTCTCCCAGTGGGACGAGACTTCATGGGGGCCAGTAAAGAGAACAAGGGAGACAGAGCCCCAGGAATGCCTGGAGCCAGCTGTGCCTGCAAGCCACCAGCCCGTTTCTAGACCATTTGCTCCCTGGGCTGCTTGTGAGCCAGCACAGGCCTCCTGCTTCAGTCAGCCGAGCTGGGTGTCTGAGGCCAGCCATAAGGCAATACTTAGTCAGTGCTGACTCAGGACTTGAGCCGTCCTCTAGTCAGGAAAGAAGACCCCAGCGGGGCTTAGGATGTTAACGCCTGGGTCCCTTAAGCACTTGGGAGAGTGAAGAACAGAGGAAGGAGGAAACCAGAGGGTGGGGCTGAGAGTTGTCCCTAGGACCTTTGAGACCAGGTGACAGGACAAAACTCCTCACAGGTCAAACTCTGTAATTAATCACCTGGGCCTCGCTGGGAGATTGCACATGTCCTTCCACGTATGTCCACACATTGGTCTCCGGGTGGTAGTCAGCCCTTGACTGGGATTATTTACTTATAACATTTATTTATTTTGACAAGCCTATGCATGCCACACAGGTGCCATGCACAGAGTTACATTCTCTTTTTGAGGTTTCTCTGTGTAACAGCATGGCTGTCTGTGGAACTCTGTAGACCAGGCTGGCCTTGAACTCACAGAGATCTGCCTGCCTCTGGCTCCCCCAGTGCTGGGATTAAAGGCCACTGCCCAGCCAGAGTTTCATTCCTATCTCTTCTGGAGGGACTTGTGGCCACCACCCAGTGCTAAGTAACCCACTCAGGAGGGGACCCAGTTGGGCTTCGGATGCTGCTGTCTTGAACCATGCCAGGGAGTAAAATGAAGAGAGAAAGGGAAAGCTATGAAAGGCCTAGAAGTTAAGTGTGATGGAAAATGTGTCTGGGATTGGGCTTTTAGAGGAGAAATGCTCGCAGGTAACAGTACTGTTGGAAGGCCCTCCGGCAGGGGCCCTCAGCCGCATCCCTGGAAAAGACACCGGGACCAGAAAGACCAGATGTGGACGAGGCAGGTGCTAGGGAAGGCTTCCTTGAGGAGGAAGCCTGGCCACTTCAGTTGGTACTGTCGGCTCCAGAGCAACGTTCCCAGGGCCACACCTGCCTTAGTGATGGAGTGCTGAGGCAGGCCTCCACCAAGCTGAGAAGACTGGGATTGGACACAGGGTCTGAGCTCTGCAGGCTCTGTTGATGTTTCTTAAGGAAGAGTCAAAAAGAATCAAGGAAGCAGGGGGTTCTTAATTTAAAAGAAGAGCAGCAGGTGGTGGCGGCACACATCTGAAGGGCTGTGGGGGGCGGACAAATGGCCACTCAGAGAGAGGGGACCATAATGTGCTCACAGAGCTGACAGGAAGGGACACGACCCCTTTGGAAAACAAGAGATTTACCGAGGACACACACACATTTAGACCGCGTTTCTGAAGTCAAGTCCTGCTCCCATGTGCACAGCCGAAGTGCCCCAGAAGCAAACGGAATTCTATCTACACAACTACTTCCACAAGTTGTCTTCACTCTGCTACAAACGGAAGTCAGTGTGAGAATTCCTGATCATCAAGTCTGAAATGGACTCCTGGAGGTAGAGGTCCTGGTGACCCTGGGGTATGCCCACGTTGTCCTCTCTCTCCCCAATCTGGGTGTTAGTTTCACATTTTTTACTCGGGAAAACTCCACTGAGACATGCTCAATGGTCTGTTTGTACACTGTAGTTCAGGAAAGCTGTCATACTAAAGAGAGATTCAGCTGGAGGGGGACTTCGGTTTGTCGGATTTTATAGCAAATTAAAATATAGGATGTCCTGTTAAGCACAAATTTCAGATAAAGAACCTGTTTTTCTTTGTGTTTTAAAAGAATGCTGTGGGGCTGGAGAGATGGCTCAGAGGTTAAGAGCACTGGCTGTTCTTCCAGAGGACCTGAGTTCAATTCCCAGCACCCACATGGTGGCTCACAACCATCTATAATGAGATCTAATGCCTTCTTCTGGCCTGCAGACATAAATGCAGGCAGACCACTGTATACATAATGAATAAATAAATCTTAAAAAAAAAAAAGGAATGCTGTGGTTACGTGTTGTATTTGTACTGCATCTGGCAAATGAAGAGGAAACCAGCCGTCCTCCATTTTTGACTGGGAAGACAGAATTCTGCCTGGTTTTAGCCTTGATCTCTTTTTGCAGGGTATGCTGGGGGCTCCCACAGCTTCCCAATACTCTGAGAGCCAGAGTGAGCTCTAGAGAGCTGAGGACAGGCAGCTACCATCCGAGCTGAGCCACAGAAAGTTGAGTCAGAAGCTCCGTCTCTGCCCCTCCACGGCCCCCGCTCTAGGTCCTGCCTGAACCCAGCTTCCTCCTCATCACGTACCCGACCCTCCGTGGCCCGCCTGTAGCTGGGACCTGTTTTCCAGCTGTTCCTGGGGTCTAGGATCCGGCAGCAGCTGGGCCCAGACACAGTGGAGGTAAATAGCTCCTCCAAGCTGCGGCTGCTGTGCTACAAACCTTGCTGCCAGAGTCGGAGGCCTGCATCTGGCTTCATTAATCCCCCCCACACCACGGCCCACAGCGGGTGGGGAGGGGCCGGCCCGGGAGAGAGAGGGCCAGAGCTGGCAGGCCTCAGAGCAGCACTGGGGGCCGATCCAGAAGGGAAGAGGTGGGTGAGTGTGTGGGGTGTGGTGGGGTCACACCAGGGCTGCAATCTAAACAAAACAAAACAAAAACAACCAAACAGCAGGCTATTGAGGGGGTGAGTGGATGTAAGGAGCCCACATCTAAGAGTCGAGCCCCCACGCTGGCACTGCCTGTCTGTCTGTCTGCCTGCCCACAGTCTTCCTGATACTCCTTCTCAATTCTCAGTCCCACTGAGAAACAGGGACAGGGGGCCACTTTTGAATTGGACAGATGGAGAGTTTGGAAGGGAAAAAGCCGAGGCGACCCACCCAAAATACCACCCCAGCTGTGCAGGGGGCAAGCAGAGAGCCCTGCCCAGACTGTGGGCTCTTTTTTCCACAGAAATTGCCTCACCCCACCTGGCAAAGCTTTTCCAGAACTCAAACCAGGCAGGCAAAGGAAGACGCAGAAGGCACTGGCGCCCTCCCCGCAGTGTCATATAAGGCAATAGGCTCCAGCACAGTGCTCAGGCCAGACCAGGCCAGGCCAGTGTTGGGCTCTGTCCCGCCTACCTCCAAGGGGCCTCTGTAAGACCAGGACACTGGATCGGCACACAGAGGCACCCAAGGCACTAGGAAATTAGGAACAATGTTCTTTTCTAAACCTAGGGCAGAGGATTCAGGTACTCTGCTGTCTGGGCAGTTCTCATAAGGGACTGGCCGCTGCAGAAGCATCCAGGAAGGCAGAGGATCCCACTGGGATGTTGTTAGGACAGCATCACAGGCCAGGCCAGCATCCCGCCCTCCTGCCACCCCACAGTGCTCTGTCTTCACTCCCTCAGAAGGGAACCAGGCCCTGCTGAGGCTGAACTGCCCTAAAAGGCTACCAGGCATCTGGCCAAAGGCGTGAGCTGCCTTTCCAGTGTGTCCAGGGCAGCCCAGGATGCAGCAGCCTTGGCCTGTTCCTCTATTGGAAATGCTGCCCGACACCTTGCTGCATGGTGTCTGGCGTGGCCTACATCTCCAGAGCTACAGACACCTGTACGACCACTGGTTCCTTGGTCCCTGATGGGAATCATCTTTTTCTGATATTGTTTTTGCTTTTTCAAGGCCTTTTTGATCCCTTTGAATTCCCTCTCCTGTGTGCAAGGTGTGAGAGAGAGGCTCAACTTTTTTTTTTTTTTTTTTTTTTTTTTTTTGAGACAGGGTTTCTCTGTGTAGCGCTGGCTGTCCTGGAACTCACTCTGTAAACCAGGCTGGCCTTGAACTCAAGAGATTCCCCCTGCCTCTGCCTTCTGAGTGCTGGGATTAAAGCGTGCACCACACTGCCCTGTGGGAATTATCTTGAATGTGTGTGCTCTCCAGGCAGGAAGCACCAGGGTTTGGATCTCAGCAGTTTGTGGACTCTTTCCTAACACCTCCACTTCCATCCTGCCTGCATCTGCAAGCCACCACGCAGTCTGGTTATCCACTTGTGTTGTACAATCATGTGGAAGAGGTGGAGGGGAGGAGGAGGAGGAGGAGGAGGAGGAGGAGGGGCACACACAGTGTGGACTGAAAGAGAGGGACATAGTGACCATTGATCTGGGCACCAGATGGCCACACAGCAAGACGAGGCTACAACCACTCACATCACACACACGCTGTTCTCCACGATGTGTGTGAGCCCAGGAGCCTGCTGCACGGGTCCATCTCCAGCAGAGTTCAGAAACAGTCAGATGAAAGATCACTAGGAAAGTGGTTTCCTTTGCAGAAGGAATGACGGGGGGGGGGGGTTTCTAAGGAGATTTCTGGGGACCAGGTGACGTTCTGTCCAGATACTGAGTGGTAGGTAGTTCACAGATGGCAAACTCAAGATCCTATGCAAGTCCTTGAGCACTCACTTCACCTATGTATGACAATGTCCTTTTCTTCATGCACAAGTAAACAAAATGGCACCTATATGCAATGGACACCTAAGGCAAAGCCACACTAGCCTGACCTCTTGTCTACTGCTCCTGGACTCACAGTCATCATTTAAAGCTGTGGCCCTTCCCCCCACGTGATCACTTCCGTCACAGAAGTGCAACATCTGCCTGCCAAGCTGGTCAGCCCATTCACTGGATAGACAAAAAGAAGCTCTTCCTACATTTTGCCAAAAATCTGCCCTTCTGGGACTCTGACCAGGATTCTGGAGTCTGTGCTCTGGGAGCCGTCTGGTGGTAGGGCCGTGCCATCCTTGAAAGCCTTTGCTGTACTCAGATGGCTGTCTCCCAAAGGCCCGACTGCCTCCCTTTTCCATCTTTTTGACCACTGTGTCCCTGGAAGGCGCTGGGCTGTCTGTGTTCCTTGTCGAGTGAGCCACTCTGCTCAGGAACCAAGGGCTCAAAGCAGGCAACAGACTTGAACCAAGTTTTTTCTTTTTTTCACGTCTTCCTGTCAAACAATTTCTCAGACCCTGTTTCTTAAATGGTGCAGCAGGGGCCTCTCCTTCCAACTCAGCCCTTCATTTATGGTCGGCTGAGATTCCTGGAATCTTCAATTTGCTGTCGGTTATATTCACGTTGTCTATGAATCTAACCATTGTTCCACTAATCGCCTCATTCAAGACATTGGTTTTGCTCCACCCAGACGACCCTTTAGTAAAGGTTGTGAACTAGGTGGCCACAGGAGGCTGCCCTGCAGGTGGGCTCGTCGGCTTGCGTGTCTATGTTGTCCCCAGGACGTGATGACAGCTTTATCAAATGCCCCAGGAATCTCCAGACAAGCATTCCCCAGTCCCCTCTGGAAGCTGGGGAGCAGTAGGTTTGTTCTGAGGACACCTAGACACCAGGGTGTCCTTTCCTAAGCATAGACTCACCCACCATTCCTGGGAATGATGTTAAGGGGGCTTGCCTCTCAGAACCTCCCAACGAAGGGCCGGGACACCCCACCTGCGCGTGCGCACACACACACACACACACACACACACACACGCACGCCACACACACACACACACACACACACACACACACACACACACTCCTGTTTGCGGGAGAGCAGAGGAGATGACTCACTCCACACTGTCAGAGCTGTCATGTGTCACTTCCACACTGAGACTTCAGCTCCCTCCAACCACTTGATTCCATATATAAAACATTCTTCTCTCCACGGAGAAGACAGCAGTGAAATACGAAGGCTGAAGTGTGGAAGCTGCACTATCGGCCCCCCAACAGCACCCCTCACGCAAAGCCAGCTGCGCAGGCGCAGCCCTCCTGTCCTGTCTCTGACCAGGCTACTCGCGCTTTGCGTCTGTGCTCGGCTTTCCAGTTCCTTCCTATCTTTCAAACCTAAGGGCAGGGGAGAGCAGGGCTGAACTGCAGGGGTCCAGGAGCCTGCACTAGACCCCCCCCCCCCCCCCGTGCCTTCTGCCTTTTCTGCACAAAGGTCAGGACCGGCCTCTCCCAGCCGCCAGAGCCACCTTGCCTTGAGAATCTGCAGCTCAACACCCCATTGCTTCTGTGCGGCCTGAGGTGCTCACCCAGCCTCAGAGGGGCACAAACACGGCGCGGGCGCGGCCGGCGGTCCTTCTCATCCCCTAGCCCAAGGCTCAACCAAGCCAGCTAACTTGTGCCCACCCCACCCCCACCCCACCAAGGTGTGAGGAATGTCAGTCTGAGTCAGTCAGTCAGGTGAAGAGAAGGGAAGGAAGGGAGCTTCTCCAGGACACTCTGAAGCAGATGCTCAGCAGTTCAGATGGCTGCAAAATTTTAGGATATGGCAGACATGCGGGAGTGCGATGGGAGGGGTTGGGGGTCACAGAAAGGAGTTTGGGAGAAGAGGAGGTATGGGACAGTAAGCACAAAGCCCTGGATCATTAGGCTGGGCTGCTTGGATGGTATGCCGAGGGTGAGGATTTTTAAAATGTCTGTGTATGTGTTAGGCCTGCATTTATGTATGTGCACCACGTGTGTGCTTAGTCCTGAGGGGTCAGAATATCTCCGATACCGACACTGGAGTTACAGGTAGCTGTGAGCTGGGACACCAAACCTAGGTCCCTCTGTGAGAGCCGAGAGCCGCACGTGGTTTTAACTGCTGGGTCTGTAAGGATTTTCAGCAAAGGAAGGGACTGATAGTGTACTGGAAGGAAAGTCACATTCCTGCACAGTGGTGGATGGATGATGATACTCCAGAGCAGGAAAGAAGATGGCCAGATTCTCCAGGAGAACTGGAGGGCGCTGGAGGACAGGCCTTAGCCAGAAAAGACACACTGTCAGGATCTAGAATTAGGGTCTGGTGGGAAGGAAAGAGGTGAAGTTGGAGGGGTCGGAGGGGAGAGACCCGCTGTGTGTCAGGAGTGGAGAAGCTCGTCAACAGCTTTGGAGTCGGCTGGAGCCTGGGGAGGCTGACCAGCCACCCAGAGTGGAAGCCTGCAGGGGTCAGGGGCTCCATTTCATGAGGTCACTCAGTTTTAGGGCAGGTAAATAAATAACCAAATAAAAATAAAAAAGGAAAGGAAACATGACTGCTCCTAGGTGTGTATGGCGGTGGAGAAGGCTGACTGTAGATATGTGGGAGAGCACAGCCAGAGGCAGACGCGTCTGAGAGAGTCCAGAGTGGGCATGACCAGACTGAGGAGACGGGAGGGAGAGAGGGCAACCAGTGCAGCTGCCAGGGGGTCCAGAGCAGATGAAAAAAGGCCAGGCAACCAACATGATTGGCGTATATAGGGAAGGGAAGGCCAGGCTGCTGGGCTGGAGAGTTCAGGGCAGGGGCTGGGGTAGGTCGGTGAGGAGGACCCTGTAAGGTAGGGACTGAAGGATGCAGGGAGAACCTGGAGGCCAAAGTCTGCTTTGATGTGGTAAATAGGCAGCTCAGCTGTTTGTCCCAGGTTTGAAACCTAACAGTAAGGCTAAAGCAGAAGTAGGAAGGGATTAACAGTGGGCAAGAGGTACAGGAAACTGATTTAGATTTAGAACCTGCATGCTATGTGGAGCTGAGAGCAGCCGAGGCGGGCCCTCTGGTCCTGCCTCAGACAATCAGCAGGAGTGCAGACCGAAGGAGGAGAGGTCCAGGGAAAGCTCCCGGGCACCTGCACATGTCCCTGCTTTGATCCCAATATCCAAACCAGCCTCCAGGCTGCCTGCATTCTTCATCGCTAACTCCTTCGGGGATCAAGGAGACTGAACGTCCTTGGTCGATCACTTCAAACTGAAAAGATGCTGAGAGGATATGGGGAAGGAGGATCCAGAATTCACGGGGCCAACAGACAACAGGCAGCAGTGGTCCTAGGAAGAACCTGGTTCAGGAATAGCCTCGATGGGGCTGCTGTCCCTAGGGTTCCTTCCTCACGAGCATCCAATTGGATCTAACCTCCCGCCCCACAACACACCTAGACAGGGTTTCTCTGTGTAGCCCTGGCTGTCCTAGATCTTATTCTGTAGACCAGGCTGGCCCGGAACTCAGAGATCTGCCTGCCTCTGCCTCCGAGTAGTGGGATTAAAGGTGTGCACCAGCACAGCCCTTTGGATCTAACTCTTTGGAGCTGGACAAAGGCATAGTCCTCCAGCCTAGGGAGACACAATAAAGAATTTTCACCAACACAGGAAGGATGGCCAAATTTGAGGAACTCTCTCAATTCCATAAAAACAAATGAATAAACAAACAAACAAAGTACACAGCACCACAGCAGAGATAAGAAAAACAAATGGCAGCCGGGTGGTGGTGGTGCATGCTTTTAATCCCAGCACTCGGGAGGCAGAGGCAGGCGGATCTCTGTGAGTTCGAGGCCAGCCTGGGCTACCAAGTGAGTTCCAGGAAAGGCGCAAAGCTACACGGGGAAACCCTGTCTCGAAAAAAACCAAAAGAAAAGAAGAAAAACAAATGGCATTCACTTATTCCCAGTATTTACAGAACATTCTTCACATTCTAGAGGAGACAGACAGCCCTCCAGGCAGGTTGCTGCCACTCTGTAGGAAGAGGGACAGTTAACATAGGAACAACCTCATTTCAGCTGCAGGGACATAAAAACAAGTAAGGTTCCTTGAGTAGGGAGGAGTCTCTAAGGCGGTGACAGGTGGGCAGAGACAACCATGATTGAGAGTGGGCATCTCCTGCTAGACAAAAACGACACTCACTCACAGAGATCTACCTGCCTCTGCCTCCCGAGTGCTGGGACTAAAGACGTGTGTTTGAGTTAGAGCCTCAGAACCTACAGGTGAAAGGAGAGGACTCCTCAAGTTGTCCTCTGGCCTCCATGTGTGTACTGTGGTACCTGTGCACACGTAAGAGCGTGCGCACACACGTGCGCGCACACACATACACACACACACACACACACACACACACACACACACACACACACTAAATAAGTATAAATGAAATGAAGAGAAAAAATTCATGCAACAAAAGTGATTCTGTAAACAAGGCTGTCAGAGAAAAAGCCATCACATTTGGAAGAGATGAGCCCGAAAGGTAAAGGCACTTATGCTTACGCTGATCCCAATACCCTGAGATCTGTTCCCTCCAACAGTGCTGGCATAACATTTTACAGATAATTTTGTTTTTGTTCTTTGCTTGCTAATTTGAGACAAGGTCTCATGTAGCCCAGGTTTGCTTCAAACTCACTAGGTAGCAAAGGCTAGCCCAGAACTATCCTCCCTGCACTTTGCAAGTGCTAGAATTACAGGTGTGTGACATCACAACTACTCTGTTTTTTGCTTGTTTTGCTTTTTGAGAAAGGGTTTCATGAAGCCCAGGTGGCCTTGAACTTCTGCCTCAGTCTCTGAAGTGCTGGGGTCATATAGACTAGGTCTACCACCCTCAGGTTACCCAAAGTTTTATAGCATTATAGCCTATTTTCCCCGGTTAGCATTATTTCACTACTCTTTCTTCCACTGCCTCCCCCCAAACACCACTGGGGATGGAACCCCAGGCCTTCATGCGTACAGAGGGAGCGTTCTACCTACTGGGCCATATCCCTAGCCTCTTTTCTAGCTTTCTTGTTTTGTTTTGTTTTTGAGACAGGATATATAGCCCTCGCTGGCCTGGTACTCACTCTATAGACCAGGTTGGCCTCAAACTGCCCGTCACTGCTTCCCCAGTCCTGGGATTAAAAGCATGTGCTTCCAGTTCCTGGCCAAGTTTATTTTGTATTAAGTGTGTGTATGTGTATGTCTGTGTGTGGATTTGTGTACAGTGCTGGGGCTTCAGAGTCAACATACTCCTGGAGCTGAGTCACAGGTGGTTGCGAAGCGAGTTCTGGGAACTGAAGTCAGGTCCTCTGCAAGTGTCTGAGCTCTTAACTACTGAGCCATCTCTCCAGCCCAAGTTGGCCCATTTTTAAGTCTACTCGGTTCTGCTCCTTGGCCCTCCTGAGGAGGCACGGAGCAAACACGCACTGTGAACCTGAGAGCGGGGCCTGTCTCCTCACATCTTGTCAACATGGGCGAGAAGCTTCTTTTAGCTCTGTGCTGGTCTGCCAGGGGAAGAGCTCTGGGTCTTTGTCAGGGTGGGTTTTGTGACATGTTTTAATAAACCTTCGTCCACACCTCCACTGGACCAGGCAGTCTAAGTGGGTCTGATTTCTCCCTCTCCTCTGAAGGCCACAGTGCGGCAGCATGCCTAGGATGTTTAATAAACAGTCACAGGCGGTGAAGGAGGCAGGTCCCTGGAGCCTGGGAACATTTATGTTCAGCAGAGAAATGCGCCCATGCCTCCTCCATCTTCCTGATGGGGCTCCTTCCAGTGCAGCAGGGGTTGGACCCGCACAAGAGCACACACTAGAGAGCCTAGCTGAAGGCAGAACAGTGTGCTGTCTTTTCAACAATTCTGTGGCCCATCCACGTAGGTCACCTTCCCCATGCTGATATCCCTTCAAGAACCCCCTCTTTCCATTAGCCCCACTTCAGGTGCTTGCTTTACAGTTTTTTTTTTTCATTTGTCATGGTTAATTAAGTTAGGCACTTCAATATACTGTGGAGCGTCCTCTGAAGTCTTGGTCAAGACAGGAGTGCTGAATGCACCACACGCATCCATGGACGTGGACGTCAGTGGGAGTTCTTGCTTTGTCCCTAACCAGTCAAGCAGATTCAGAGTGTGACAGCTTCTACACAACAACCCTTCTTCCTGGGGTCAGTCTGGCACTGAGCCCAGTGAGGCTGCCCCAGCAAGGGCAGAGCCAGGCAGCCAGCAAGCTCTTGTGTTACCACCATTGCTGCCCTAACTAAAGACCCACAGCAAGATGTGAGAAAGAAGTAGAAGCTCTTTATGAGCCGATTTGGAAGGACTGCCAAAACATACCTCGAAGTGAAGAACCTGCAAGCCTCTGCTGAAACAGGGAGCATACAGGAGTGAAGAACCTGCAGGGAGCCAGCACACACGGGAGTGAAGAACCTACAGGGAGCCAGGCACTACAGGAGTGAAGAACCTCAGGAGCCAGGCACACACGGAGTTGGAGCTGTGCACACACAGGAGTGAAGAACCTACAGGGAGCTGTGCACCACAGGAGTGAAGAACTGCAGGGAGCCAGGCAACACACAGGAGTGAAGAACCTGCAGGGAGCCTCTGCACACACAGGAGTGAAGAACCTGCAGGGAGCCAGGCACACACAGGAGTGAAGAACCTACAGGAGCTGTGCACACACAGGAGTGAAGAACCTACAGGGAGCTGTGCACACACAGGAGTGAAGAACCTGCAGAGCTGTGACACACAGGAGTGAAGAACCTGCAGGGAGCTCTGCACACACGGGAGTGAAAGAACCTGCAGGTAGTTGTGCACACAGGAGTGAAGAACCTGCAGGGAGTGTGCACACACAGGAGTGAAGAACCTGCAGGGAGCTGTGCACACACAGGAGTGAAGAACCTGCAGGAAAGCAGTGGAGCCTGTGCACACACAGGAGTGAAGGACCTGCACACACGGGAGTGAGAACCTGCAGGGCCAGGCACACACAGGAGTGAAGAACCCGCAGCTGTGCACACATGGAGTGAAGAACTGCAGGAGCCTCTGCACACACAGGAGTGAAGAACCTGCAGGGAGCCAGGCACACACGGGAGTGAAGAACCTGCAGGGAGCCTCTGCACACACAGGAGTGAGAACCTGCAGGAGTGCACACACAGGAGTGAAGACCCGCAGGGAGCTGTGCACACACAGGGAGTGAAGAACCCTGCAGGGAGCCAGGCACACACAGGAGTGAAGAACCTCAGGGAGCCAGGCACACACAGGAGTGAAGAACCCTGCAGGAGCTGTGCACACACGGGAGTGAAGAACTGCAGGAGTTGTGTACACACAGGAGTGAAGAACCTGCAGGGAGCTGTGCACACAGGATGTGAGAGACCTGCATGGGAGCCAGGCACACACAGAGAGGGAAGAACCCTACAGGCGACCTGTGCACACACAGGAGTGAAGAACCTACAGGGAGCTGTGCACACACAGAGAGTGAGAAACCTGCAGGAGGAGCTGTGCACACACAGGAGTGAAGAACCTGCAGGGAGCCTCTGCACACACGGGAGTGAAAGAAACTGCAGGGTAGCTTTGTTGCACACAGGAGTGAAGAACCTGCACAGGAGTTGTGCACACACAGGAGTGAAGAACCTGCCAGGGAGCGTGCAGCACACAGGAGTGAAGAACCTGCAGGGAGCCTGTGGCCACACACAGGAGTGAAGAATGCAGGAAGCCTGTGCACACACAGAGAACCTGCAGGAGCCAGTGCAGGGGAGTGAAGACCTGCACGAGAGCAGGCACACCACAGGAGTGTGAACGAAGCCCGCAGGGAGCTGTGCCACACAAATGGGAGTGAGAACCTCTGCAAACAGGAAACAGCCAGTACACATGCAGCCGCGCACACACGGAGTGAGAACCTGCAGGGAGCCAGGCACACAACGGAGGAGTGCAGGGAGCGTGACACCTGGCAGGAGAACACTGCAGGACCTTACACACATGAGTGAAAAGACCTGCAGGGAGCTGTGCACACACACGGGATGAAGAACCTGCAGGGAGCCATGGCACACACAGAGTGAAGAATGCCACAGGGAGCCTGTGCATACATCATCACACATGAAGTAGAGGCAACAACTCCGGGGGAGCTCTGCTGCAACTGAGTCAACTTGGGAGTGATAACCTGTAGGCGAGCTGAACACCACCACATCGATCACATGATGAAGAACCTGCAGGAGCCAGGCACACAAGTCATGCATCACGAGCAGTGAATGGAGACACAAGAGGAGTAAGAACCTGCAGTAGTCAGTGTGCACACACTGGACAGTCACTGTATTCCTATCGTTGCACTCACGAGAAGTCAAGAACCTGGTACAACCAAGAAGTGAAGAAGCCTGCACAAGCGACGAGCCAGGCACACATGAGCACTGAGACGGGTGGGGTCTATGTGCTTGGGACATGTGATATTCCTATTCCATACTCCTTTCGTACCTTCTAAACTTAGTACTACTTGAATGCTCTAATTTTGAAAATAAAAGTAAAAAAATTTTACAAAATAATTACTATTATGTTGTATGTGAATACACGTGTGCCCACATATGCATATGGAATCCAGAGATCAACTCTGGATATCTTCCTCAGTTGCTCTTGCCTTATATTTAGAGAAAAGTTCTCTGTTTTATTAGGTTTTTACTGCTGTGATAGACCAAAAGCAACTTGGGGGAGGAAAACGTTTATTTCAGCTTCCAAATCATAGTCTGTCATGAAGGGCAGTCATGGCAGGAACTCAGGTAGAAACCTGGAGGCAATGACTAAAGCAGAGACCGTGGCGAACATGCTATCTGACTTGCTATCCAGGTTTGCTCAGCAGGCTTTCTTATACCATCCAGGTCCACCTGCCCAGGGGTGGTACTGCCCACAGTGCACTGGGCCCACCCATACAAGTCATCAATTAAGAAAATGCTGCACAGGCCTGCCTACAGGCCAACCTCACAGGGGCATTTTCTCATGAGGTCCTCTTCCCAGGTGACTCTAGCCTGTGCCAAGTTGACAAAAACCTAACCAGGATAGTCTCTGATCGAATCTGAGCTTGACAGTTTGCCTAGCTAGGCTGGCAGGGGCAAACACCTGAGACCCTCCTGCCTCTGTTTCTGCCTCCCAGGGCTGAGAGATACAGCCGTGTGTGTGTGCCACACCTGAACTTTTACACGGGGCTGGGCATATCCAAACTCAGGTTCTCATGACTGTACAGCAGGACTGTACCTGCTGAACCATCTCTTCACTCAGCCCCCGCCTCCCCTCCCCTCCCTTCCCCTCCTCTTCTTTTGACACAGTATCAACAATATAAGTTTAGACTGGCCTGGAATTCATTATTGTAGCTCAAGCTACCTTTTCCAAATTCAAGAGTCCTCTGCCTCAACCTCTCCAGCACTCCAGGTTATAAAGGCCACCATTGAATGGCCTTTTTTTTGGGGTTGGCGTGAGGCAAGATCTCCACTATGTAGGACTGGCGGTTTAACCTTGAACTCAAGATCTTTTTGCCTTAGCCTCCTGAGAAGCTGGGGATAAACAGGGGTTTGCACCATGGCCGGCTAATCCAAATAAATAACATTTCATCCAAATGAGAAACCTCTTCCGACAGCCAAACTTTGTAGCTCTTTAGGGCATTCTGTTGACAATCTGTCTGAAATACAATTGTAAAGGATTTCCACTGTCCCTCTTACTGAATCATCAAGAGGTCATTAGGCCTAGGAATACAAAGAGAACTACACAAGACACTGATTCCCACCGATCAGCCTAACAGCATGCACTGGGAGCAAATGAGCACAGCTCATGGATTTGGATATGACAACACCACCTTCAAGTCTCACAGGAAATGATGATTTATTATATGTGAAAACACATTAGCAATTCCACACTCCTTTCAGGGGTGTGGCGGGTCAAATTCCTTAGAATCTCTCTCATATATAGGAAAAGTAATGTTTCTGAGTGGAATTAAGAGATACTGGGCACAAGTAACAGTACAAAAGAATTATATAATCAGTACTGAGAGAAAATAGTTCTTTTCCTCCCTCTCTCCTCCTCCTCCTCCTCTCCTCGTCTCCTCCTCTCTCACTCCTCCATCCTCCCTCCCTCCTCCTTTTTATGTTGCTCAAGACAGAGTTTCCTGTGTGTACAGCTCTGGCTGTCCTGGAAACTCCTTTGTAGACCAGGCTGGCCTCTCGAACTTTCACAGAGTATCCGCCTGGCCTTGCCATCCAGAGTGCTGGGATTAAAGGCATCGCCGCCTCTGCTGCTCCACTACCACCTGCTGCGAATAGCTCTCTCTTTTATGTGGTGAGTGGTTTTTAGGCAAGGCCTTCCTATCAGCAGATGCAAAGTTAAATTTCATATACAGAAGTCCAGCAGTTGTTTTGGTACTGTCCACACATGTTTCCTGCCAATCTAAGTCTGTCCTAAAACTCTGTATTGAGGGACTGAAGGATCAGCTCATCAAGGAAACAATTGATCTATAGCAGGGTCATGCTCTAGCTTTGATCCCTAGAAATGATACCCCTAAATTATTGATAAAACAAAACGCAAAAGCCAGTTTTACTGAAGAAACCACAAACACACACACACACACACACCACACACTTATAGGCTGGGGCATGTTTTCCATGCCTGCTCATCCACCAGCACTCAGAGGCTGAGGCAAAGTTCTAGGCCAGCCTTGGATCCATTGCAGGATCTTGTCTCAAAGAACAAAAATGACAACAACAATTTAAAAATGGCCCAGGAAGATGATCACTGGGGAAAGGTGCTTGCCGCCAAGCCTGGTGACCTGAATGTGATCCCTGGGTCCCACCCGGGGAAAGGAGAGAGCTGTCTTCCATAAGCTGTCCTCTGACTTTGACACACATGCTGTGGCATGCATGTATTTATTTACACAGATACATAAAATAAGTAAATGTAACAAAAATTAAAACCAGAGCTGGAGAGACGGCTCGGAGGTTAAGAACACTTGCTGTTCTTGCAGAGGACCTGGGTTTCAGTCCCAGTACTCAAATGGCAGCTCAGCAATTGTCTCTAATTCCAGTTCCAGGGAATCCAACACCCTCTTCTGGCCTCCTCGAGCACCAGGCACACATGTGCATAGACACACGTGCAGGCAAAAACACCCACACACATAGAGTAAAACTAAATTTGTTTGTTTCTGTGTTTTTTTCAAGACAGGCTGCTCACCACTCTGCCCAGCAAAAAATTAAAAAAAAAATTAAAAAAACAACTTTCAAAAAAAAGACAATTTACAATCTTAGGAGAAAATACACTGTAACAAATATGATAAGTGACATGTAAATCAATGTAGTTAATAAGAGATAAATTACCTGATAGAAAAATGGGTAAGGAGTAGCAGAAGGAATTCACCGTAAGGTACCACAAACAGCCAATAGAGGTGAAAAAGCTGCTCCATTTCATTGGCAGTCAGGGAGGTGAGAATAAAAACATGGGATGACATTTTCTACTCATCAGATTGACTACAACTTAAAACTGAAATCGAGGATATGCAGTGTTAGTGCATGGAGGGCATTCATCTTCATGTATTAGTGGCTGGTCCACCTCTCTCTGCTGGTGTCAGTCAGGCTGAGAGGAAGAGCTAAGGCAGCCTCTGCTACCTTCCAGGTGTCCTGGGGGAAATCAAGTGGGGGTAGGGTGAGGTGGGGGAAGTGACTGCTTTAAAATGACCAGACAGCTCAATGGCTGTCATGAAGCTGACACAAAGATGCAGCCAACAATAAGGGTTAGAATTCTGAAGGCAGCGAGCACAGGTTTAAGTATGAAAGGTGTGGTGAAGGGAGAAGCCTCCAGGATCATCATCTCCAGCCTGCAATCTGGAGCGCAGGTGCTGTGGGATGATGGCAGGAATCCCAGGAGTCTGGGCTGAGTGGACCAGGTGCACTGGGTATGGACAGTTTCCCTGTCAGGCCTGGGCAGAGAGGAGCCTGAAGCTGAACCCAGTGGAGCTATGACTGATCCATCAAGTCAGTCCCAGTACGTTTGTCTGATGGGCCCTGGGTGTGAGGTGGCCATGGGGAACACCCACAAAGGACAACTGTCAAGTGCCTATTCAGGGTGGGTGAGAAGGAGGGGCATCAAGGGCACAGCAGGGCACTCCTGGTGGCTGTGAGCTGTGAGCGGAAGGAATGAGGAGAGAGAAGAGCCAAGGCCAAGTCCAGCCAACAGGTCTTCTCTCCTGGGCTAAGCTTGCTTGTCCACTTCATTCATCATTCCAAAAGAATTTTACAAAACACCAGCAGCCTGCCAGGCACGACTGAGATTTGGGGCGATAAGGCAGTGACCCTGACAAGGCACCTGCTCTGAGGTGCCTTGGAGGAAGAGAGTCCAAACAGGGAATAAATAGTAAGATAATCTGGCAGAGAAATGCCGTGTGGAAAATAAAATGGTGATGAATTAGGAGTAGGGGTGGTGCGAGAGGAGAGGGGGTGAGGAGAGGGGGTGGGCAGCTGATGTCTGACAAAAAACCCAACAACAACTCAGCAACCAAAGGCAGGGAGGAGCCCCAAAGAAAGAGGCAGGCACTGCAGGCCCAGGCTAATTGCTTAAGACAGTGTTTTGCTAATAAGATCATGTTAAGAAAATGAGGCTTTCTTCATTTGTAAAGAACTCATTAGTGAACTCTATTTTTAGTTCTTCCCCGGAGAGTTTAAAAACTAGGCAAACATTTGTTTGTTGGGAATGGTGGGGAAGATTCTAGGTCCTCGAAGGACCCCATGGGATGAGGATGGGGAGGAGGCAGAGGGGTTGAGAAGCACCCACCTGGCCCGGGTGTCACATCCAGAAAGAACTGCACGAGGGCCAACAGGTTGTGGTGGTGATCGGAAACCCAGCTGAGGGCGCAGCACAGCGGCTGGAGCTGTGGGACAGAGGCACCGGGCTCCTGGAGGAAGCTGGCTTCACCTCTGCCCTGCTACCCGGCGGACTTAGGGGAGCAAAGGGGATTGTGAGGGCCGGGACCCCTGAAGAAGCTGCCAGTGGTGCTCTCCCCCTCTAGGGTATGCTAGGGACAACAGTCTGGAGTGCAGAGCCCAGGCTCTGGTACCTTTTCAGGCCACTCTTGGATGTTTTCCAGGAGCAGGAGCAGGAGTTGCTGGAGGTCAGTCTTGGGCAGCAGGCGCAAGCCTACATCCAGGCCTGCGCGACACAGCAGCTCCATCAGGCCCAAGATGCCGGCATCGGTGTAGGACCTCGGCTGAACTAGGAAACACAGGATCAGAACTGGAAGGAGAGAGAACCAGGAGGGGCAGGGGGACACGGAGTGAGGCCAGGGGCTGTGGGACCAGCAGGGCACCTGTCTGTGAACCTCTTTGGCTATGCTGGCAGTCACGGTGGACTGCAGGCTTTCGTGGCATGGGCACTAGGGCCACCCTGAGCCTTACAGTGGTGCTGAGCTGCTTCACTATAGGCACCTGGTGACGCTGCCCAACCACACTGCAGCACTTGGGACAGACAGGAAAGGAAACTTTTGGCTCACCCTGTAGATGTAGCTCAGCTTAATGTCCAAGGCCACTTCCTGGGAGGATCTGTGGTTCCCAGCAGCCCAGGCTGGCCTCACCCTCAAGTACTCTGACATAAAACAGAAACAATATCAGTATACATGACAGGAGTGATAGAGGAGATGTACAAGAAGAAAGAGGCAGAGCCAGTGGAACAGAGAATGCTCAGAGGACCCATTGTCCAAGGCCACTGTTTGAGGTGTGTCCTGTCATCGCTGGCTAGGACAGACCTTCCCCTTTTCCCAAGTAGAGGCTTAAAAACATTTATTATGGCTGGGCGGTAATGATGTACACTTTTAATCCCAGCAGTTAGGAGGCAGAGGCAGGTGGATCGCTGAGTTGGAGGCCAGCCTGGTCTACAATGTGAGATCCAGGATAGTCAGGGCTACACAGAGAAACTCTGCCTCGAAAACAGCGACAACAAACACAAAAAACCCATTTATTATGCCACTGAGATTCTGAGAGCCGAGGATCCAGGGACAGCCAGCTGGGAGGTGCTACTTCAGGTCATCTTCAAGATGCTGGGTGGAGTTGTCTTCATGGCAGGCTTGCCCAAGCTGCGAACCTGTCTCTCAGCTCATCCATGCAACCCTGTATCGGGAGGTTCCTGCTTCCTGGCCACATGGGGCTTCTCAACACGGTGTCTGGAGGAAGTACACCTTTGACAACTCGATGTTGAAATGACATCCCATTGCTCCTACTGATTTCTAACAGTCACACAGGCCAGTTTGACTTGGTGTGGATATGGACTACACAAGAGTGTGGGGAGAGAACATCACTGAGTGGGTGGTCACTGGGCGGTTGCCTCTTACATGCTGGACACTCAGATGAGGTCTCCAGCTTCAGCATTCTGGGACCTCGACATCAGGAAATCCTACCTCTGATCCCCATGATCTTCTACAAAAGCCATCTTTGCCTGTTCAACAATGGTACCCACTAAAAGAACCACATGGTAACTCACAAGGGGGCTCAGCAAGTGAGACAAGAATCAGAACAAGGCTAATCCCGGCACACCCCACCAATGGCTGTTGTTATGGACAGGTCCAGAGTGCCAGGCCCTCCAGTGAGGGGCAGATTTACTCAAGCACCAGCTGAGATTGGTGGATTGGGGTAGGTGAAAGCAATCCCCTCCCTGAAGACGAGAGTCAACATACAGCCAGCAGGGAGCTGCTCCTAGCAAGGATGGTATAGGCATGAGGGAGAGCCCTGCAAACTTCCCAGATCACAAAAAGATTCTCTTGCAGACCAAATGTACATTAGCCAGTTAAGTGGGTTTCAGGTAAAGCTCCCCTCTGCTGTCTCATTCACTTCTCTTGTCAGCTATCCCAGGTGAGTCTCCAGCTCATTCTGTAGCTGAGGATGATACTGAATTTCTGATTCTCTACCTCCTGAGTGCTGGGATTACAAGTATGTGCCACCATGTTCAGTTCATGTGGTACTGGGGATCGAACCTAGGGCTTCATGCTTGCTAGGCAGGGACTCTACCAATGCTGCTCTGCTGCTGCGGCCCCCGCCCTGACTTCTCCACTCTTAGGAACGTGCTTAGAGTCCCTGGAAGCAGTGACCCTCAACAGCTGAGGGTGAGATACTGAGGGTGACAATGACCCTGAGCAAAGTTACGGCTCCAGCATAGTTGTTCTGGCCCTGGGCACTGTCAGGCACCACCATGCAGCTTCAGGAAGTCTCCTTTTCTTTACTTCTTGGCCCTGGGTTTCACAGAGGGGAAAGAGAGCTGTCTGCTACATCCCTGGGAGGTTGGTGCCAACAAACTAAGTTGGTGTGGGGGCGGGGGGAGCTGGTGCTGGGCTCATCCTTTCTTCTGGATGTCAGCATTTATCAGGACCAGAGAATGGGTGAGGCTGGGTTGCACATCTGGGTATATACTGGGCCTATGCCAATATGTGAGTGGGTGTCTTGGTTCGTACCAGCCTGGGAGAGGCACTGGATGCAAGCATGGGTGGGCATGTTTTCAGATGTTCACAAAGAGTCAGGCAGCCATGGTCTGCTACAGAGAAACAGGATTTCAGACAGTTTGACGCTGCCAAAGGGAGAAGGAGCAAAGAAAGTGTGAGCTGGCAGCATGTCTTTTTAGAACTGTCTGAGGAAACGACGTGTGGCTGTGACAGAGCCCTCTCCTCCTTGGGAAGGGATGCCAGACTTCCCAAGTAGAGCTACCTTCCCTTGTGAGTGCCAGATATTTTCCAGCCCTTCTTTTTCTGGACAGAAAAATCATGAGGTCCTTTACTCACTGCTGGCATCTATAACTGCAAGTCTAAGTAATGATTTACTTACATAGTTGGCAGTGCTGGGTAATGAACCAGGGCCTCATGCATGCTAGGCAAGCACTCTACCCATGAATTATGTCCTGTGACTGCTATTCTAGGTGTAGCATTGGCGAATTCTCATGACTTCACCTAGGAAGAGGACAAAGAGCACCAGGAATTCAGGGCCACCAGTTCCCATTCTTCCAGCCTGCACTCGGCAGTTTATGAGTCAGCTGACAGTCCCTTTGTCAGCTTCTTCCCCAGTTACCGATGTGCGCTCACTGCCTACCTTAATGACCTGGAGTCTGAGTCTCAGTCACATTGGTTTAGACTCATAAAGTGATCAACTGACCTCTTCCTATACGTCAACAACTTGCTTTCCTTGAAGGATTGAAAAGACATAATAAAAAAGCTGGTCATGGTGGTTCATGCCTACAATCCCAGGACTTAAGAGGTAGAAGAAGAGATAGGAGGCTCCGGGTTCAAGGCCAGCCTCTGCTACATAGTGCATTTGAGGTCAGTCTGAGTTACGTGAGACCCTGTATCAAAACAAACAAACAAAAAAATCAAAGCCAGAAGAGGAGGAAAAAAGTCATATTCAAGCCAGCATCTGGGGCTGGAGAGATGGCTCAGCTGCTAAGAGCATTAGCTGCTCTTCCAGAGGACCCAGTTCAATTCCCAGCATCCATATAGCAGCTCACAATTGTCTGTAACTCTAGTTCCAGGGGATCCAGCATCTTCACACAGATATACATGCAGGCAAAACACTAGTACACATAAAATAAAAATAAAGAAATTATTTTTAAAAAGGCCAACATCTGTGGAGCACTGTGACATTCTCAGAGGAAAGATGGCAAATATGAGTACCACTGCTACCACCACAAAGGAACACCTGGTATTGTGGAATATTTGTACACTATTCGAAGATGTATTGCTGTGATTGGTATAATAAAAAGCTAAATGGCCAATAGACAGGCAGAGGTATAGATGGGATTTCTGGAGAGAGAGAGGAAGTGGGAGATGAATCTAAGCACTTGAAAGATGCCAGGAGACACAGAAGAAGCAGGATAGGTAGTACGTGACAAAATGTAGATTAACAGAACTGGATTAAGTTATAAGAGCTAGTTAAAAACAAGCCTAAGCTAAGGCCAAGTTTTCTTAATTAATAATAAATCTCTGTGTAGTTATTAGGGAGCTGGCTGGTGGAACAGAGAAAGACCCATTACATATGGCGCCCAACATGGGGCCACATAAGGCCTGAGAAAGCTAAAAAACAACAACAACAACAACAAAAAACGATTCAGAACACAGAGTTGAATGCGGCCTCCTGGTGACCATGGTCTCTTGGATAGGCTCAGCTTACATAGGCATGGCTCTTTTAAGAGCCCTGCTGTGCAGTTGAGCACAAGAGCAGCCAGCACACTGGGTAAAAAATGCCTGCTGCATCTTGGACTCAGCACCTTCCCAATGCTGGGACAGTTAGGTGCAGACCCTGGGAGGGGGTGGTGGAGCCAGCCATCAGCACACAATGGTAGACTAATAGTTAAGAGATTTGGCTCACATAGTCAGAGAGCTGCAGATGCACAAAAAGTCAGCTCCAGACCAAGAAAACCTCTAAGCAGATAGAGTATGTTTAAATAGACTTAGGTGTTGAGAAAAAAAAGAGAAAAGAAAAAAAAAGAAAAAAATGGGTATAAACAATCAAAGAAGTAGTTTAAAAAATAATAAAGCCTTTAAAGAGTAAAATAATATAAAAAGAATAATCCACATAAGGATGGGAAATATATAGGGTGTCTGGATCCTGTATGGTACTTGGTTGATTTTGAATTTTTTAGATGCTAAATGTACACAAAACAATAGCTGTTGAGAGACATTAGATTATGGAAACTGCTAAATTAAACCAACCTATATATTTTAAGAAATGTCTTCACTTCAGACTGGAAGTCAAAAAATATGTTGTATTAGGGTTATGCCTTTGTTTACACAGGAAACAAAAAGTTATGGTTCTCTTCAAAATTAATGAAGTTCAGATTTGATTAGGGGAGACCTCCTGAAAAATCTTGACTACAGACATGAGAAAAAAAACCAAGAAAGACTACAGGACAGTGGCTGATCCTCTACTGTGGGAACAGCTCTGAGTCTGGATGAGACATGATAAAAATCTGTTGACTACAGAGTCCTCATGACTTATTATTACATGCCATCTTTCATAGGACATGGATTAGAGGTTTGGTTATACAGTCCAGAAGGACTTATAAAGTTGACAGATGCCTTTTACCTGCTCAGACATAAAACAACAACAACAAAAATCATCTTCAGCTGACTTGTACACACTATACTTTTCCATACTTGTGTTAATACAGATGTATATGCCATCATTAAATGTTTTCAGGAAAAAAAATACTAGACACAATAAAGACTTGTAGCCCAGGTGATCCAGTTTCTTCAGAATGCTTCTTTTGCGGTTTCCTCAAAATTATTCATCCAGAACAACTTTAAAGCTGTGAGCTAAGATGGTCCAGCCTCACAGACTGTCCAGTCAAGACTTCAGATAAGCTCTATACTTTCACATCACATAGAGATAAACAAAAAAACAATAGAGCTAGCTCTCCCAGGACTTGACCATTATCCCAATTTTCTTAGGGTCCCCAAAGATGCAGTTACCTCCAGACAACAGGAATCAGTCTAGAAAACACAACACACACATTCCCAAGAGGCAGGGTGGGTGGTTTTTTGGGTCATTTGATAAGGTTATGGCTGTTTGTCATCATTTAAGGGGGTTGGTTACAAATTGTTACTGGTTATGGTAAGGGAAGAAACTAAGCAAGGGAAGGTTAGATTCAAGGATCTCTTTCTGAAAAGAAAAAAAGGGATATGGGAAATGATAGGACAGGAAAGATAGGATAAAAGGATAGATTACTGAATCTACTTTAAACTAAAAAGCAACTATTAATCTCGAATATTTACATTGGCATGGATTTTTCTATATTGATACAAATTTAAGGTTATTTTTGTTATAAAATACTCTATATGTTTCTATTCTTATTTAAGATATTTTTGTATATTGATACAAATTTAAGGTTATTTTTGTTATTATACACACACACACACACACACACACACACACACACACTTCTACTTTTTTTAAGGTATTGTACCTATGCAGTTCATTTAACAATGTAATGTAAATTCCTAGTCCTTGAAAGTTATTATTACAAACTACTTAGGATAATTAAGAAATACAGGTTAGTAGTTAGTCATCTTAGCAATTAAATTTGTGGCCATGTTAGGTATGTTTTCAAGGTCAAACAGAGATATATTTTAGATAGACAAATGGTCTTCAAATACTTCAGAGACCTACAAAATATGATATTTAAGATGTTTTAATAACCTAAGGCTTTTCATGACAGTAAGACACATCTGCTCCTGGCAGCACCAATTTACTTCAAAACAGGAAGATGGGCATCAAAGAACCTCCATAAGGAGTTTGCTTTATTGTGGCAAAGTCAGCCACTGGGAAAGAAATTGCCCTTGCTTGACTGCTGACAGTATGCTGTCCAAATTGGACAAATAGGACACAAAAGAAAGCAACTGCCAAATTTTGTCAAGACAGTCCTTTAAAAGTTTCTATTTCACAAAACATCTGTCAGATATTCTAGGCCCGTAGACCAAAGTTGGATGCAGAGGAACCTTGGGCTGATGGTCCAGACAGCTGGTTGTTTCTGTCATTTTTTATAGTTTGGAAGTTGTTTGCTCTGCACTTCCTGTTTACTCAGGTAATACTACATCCTTCTTGGGTCTCTGATGGAGCTGAAGATGAGATAGTTATAGTTACAGTTTTTTCTTGTTACAAGTTCAGAAAAAACTTTTAATATCTAAAAAAAATATTTTTTAGGAATGGTAATACAAGTTATGATAGAAAGTGTTTAGGTATAAAACCTTGGACTCACTAAGATAGGATAATACAGTTACTTTCTCTGAATTTGCCAAATACAAATGGACTGGATATTAAAAATATAATATTTACCTGATAATGTTCTTACATATATAGTTTTACTATGTTAGAGTTAAAGCCTTTCCTTTTTATTTAGACAAAAAGAGGGAAATGTGGGATATTTGTACACTGTGTGAAGTGTACTGCTATGATTGGTGTAATAAAAAGCTAAACAGTCAATAGCTAGGCCAATAGGCAGGAGGCACAGGCAGGATTTCCCATGAAATTACATGAGAAATACCAGGAGACAACAGAAGAAGCAGGATGGGTGGGTGGTACGTGACAGAACGTAGATGAATAGAAATGGGTTAAGTTATAAGAGCTAGTTAGAAACAAGCCTAAAGCTAAGGTCAAGCTTTCAATAATTAATAAGAAGTCTCCGTATTGTTTTCTGGGAGCTGGCTGGTGGAACAGAGAAAGACTTGTTACATATGGCAACAAGCAGTACAACACTGGAGTCGGTATCTCCTTAAACGAGAGCAGAGACCTTGCTGAACTAAGGTGTATGTATGCAAATTAACACCTGGATCAATTAAACACTCAAGGCAGTTACCCACTACCACAGTGCTGGACAGGATGTTCTCTCAGTGTGTTGTCGTTTGTTTACCTGTTGGTGTCTGCAAGGGGATGTCCTGTCTGAGAACTAAGTGGACCAAGACTCCTGACTCTAGAGAACAGCACTAGAATGTTCTTGAAGGGCCAGAACCATGTATCTAGGCAACCCCTTCAGCAGGCCTTTTGTTACAGTTTTGGATCAGAAATGTCCCCCAAAAGGATCCTATTTTGAAGGTCAGTCCTCATGAGAGTGCTACCTTCATGAACTGGTGAGTTCCTAGTTGACTGGGCTATTAGGAGATGAGGTGTGGCTACAGGAAGCAGTCACAGGGGCATGGTTTTCATGGGTAATAGCCTGTCCCCACCACAGCTGAGCAGATGTCCTCCCCAGGCCTCTGCTTGCCACTAAAAGCGAGGAAGACAGCTGACCTCGGACAGAACCCTCTGAAATGGGGAGCCCAGATACATGTCCCCTCTCCCTTGGACAACTGACAGCTTTGTAATCAAGAGCAGCACTGGAGGACCACAGTCTACTAAGGGCCTTCCAGCTGTCCCCCAGCCTTGCAAGGATGCTGATGCTCCAACTCCTGTTTCTATTTATGTTCACACACTGGCCTCTCTGCTGCCCTTCCATTTCCAAATCCTCCCACTTTCTGGACCTATGATTTGCATGCGTTTGGTGCAGCTGCCAAAGGGCTGTGAGAGGAAGTCTTGGTGTGTGTGTGTCTGAGTTGTGTACATTGCCTGCATGGATGTAGGGGGGTGTGCATGTGCGTGCGTGCGTGTGTGCATGAGTGTGCACTTGTGTGAACATATTGGGAGACAGTCACCGTCCTCTCTCGTCACTCCCCTACCTTGCTTTCCGGTCAGGAATCTTAGCTTTTAACCACCGAGCCAGCTCTCACTGAACCTGGATCTCACAGTTTTGGCTAGACTGGCCTGCCAGCAAGCTCCCGCCGGTATCCTCGCATCCTCTGTCTCTGTCCCCCAGGGCTGTGCCTCACTTTCCTATGGGCTCTGGGACTCCAAACGCAGGTCCTCACGCTTGCACAGCCAGCACTTTACCAAGAGAGCCAGCTCTCCAGCCCTGCTAGAAAATCGCGGTGCACATTGCAGAAGAGAGATGGTGCAGAAATCCGAGATTAGGAGCAAATAGTGCAAGACATGGCTGTCTCACAGCGACTAGAGACAGCCAGTTGTGCAGCTGTGTGCAGAGGCATTTCAGGCCTTCCTTCCAGCCTGAGCTGTTATTGGACTCTGGGGGTGCCACCAGAGGCGGTCCACAGGGAGCCCTAGGCAGTACCATGTTAGAAGCCAATAAGGATGAAAAAAACCCGGTGTGAACAAATGGCGCAATGCCAGCATCTAAGAGTGGCCAAGAGCCAGGACAAACAGGACCACGGGACAAAGGTGGCCTGCTCTAGCCCTTCTCTTGTGTCTTCCTCAAGCCACTGTGCCCTTGGTGAAGGAATACTGGAACTATCTGGATGTTTCCCAAACAGTTTGCAGGAATTGTCTTTCAGCTCCATGATGAGATCCGGAGCATTCTCAAGTGTAGCAGCCACTTTACAGCAACCCAAGAAGCAGCCCTGAGCATCCATCTTCACCACCCACCTGCTCCAGGAGAGATGCAGGAAGGAGAATGAATGCATGGAGAAAAATCTCTCCAGGCTCTGGGGCTTGGCAGGTGGTCCCCAGCCTGCTCTTACAAGCCACAAGCAAGAACAATGCCCTTGTGGCCATTGATGGGCCCTCCAGGTCCATCTGAATCCTCCCTGGGCAACAGGGTTAACGGTTATGCTCCTTAAAGGAAGGGGTCACAAGGAATGCCTAGGAGTGAGACCCCCTGGCACATCAACTCCCCTCTTCCAATTTGGGGCTTCACTGTACCTGGTCAAGCTGAGGTTTGTGTACTAATGTCTGTGCATGGAAAACTGGAGACGTGTTTAAAGGCCACAGACTGCAGGCCTGTGGGAAGAGCAGAGCTGCATAGAAACTGGGAAGTCTCCAGTGTAGGTCCAACCTCCCAGGTGGGCTCTGGGACCTCACCGACCCACCAGGCTCTTCCTCTGGCGTGCTTTGCTTTTTCTGAGTGTAATTCAAATGTCCCCCACTCATCCGGGACACAGCAGGGTGTGTGAGAGAGCAGCGAGAGGCTTATTACACCCAGTATGGAGCGCTGTACTCCAGAAGGGAAGGGGCAGGAGCGTGGCAGGCTGGCACATGCGTGGGGTATTTATAGCAGAGCCAAGTGTGGCTGGCTTTGGCAGACAATTACTAAACACAGCCGTGGAACAGGTTCTTAAGAAAGCTCCCGCTTTCCCTGCAGAGAAACATCCGGCAGCTAAAGAAAGGGTCCCAGCCCTGCTTGGGTGGAGGGGCTGCTGCCGGATGCAGGGTGGGGGACATCTCAGAGAGTTTTCAAGGAAGTCGGGATGTGCTGTGATTTGGAGAACAATCTAGCACACACACTTTTATAGCCTCTGTCTGGTCATCACCCACCGGACAACACCCATTCATGATTTGTGTGGTTCTGTCCCTCAAGGGCAGGGATGTGCCCACACAATTAGCATCACTGTCCACCAAGCCCAGTACAGGCACAAAATGAACTCATACAAACAGGAACCTAGTGGAAACTGTATGCAAAACAGTGCTGATGCTGGGGCATAGCTCAGCTGGCAGTTGTCTAGCTGGCATGAGGCCCTCCGGGAAAGGAGGTTGGTTTTTTTTCTTTTCTTTTCTTTCTTTCTTCTTCTTTTCTTTTAAACAAAATTTATTATAAATACAAATGATATTTTTGAGACAGTCTTACTGTGTAGCTCTGTCTGGTCTGGACTCCTTGTTTAGATCAGGCTGGCCTTGAACTCACAAAGATCTGCCTGCCTCTGCCTCCTGGGACTAAAGGATATTCAAGGGTTTTCCATTTTAAGCTAGACACACTGGTGTGGACCTGTAATCTTAGCACTCTAGGAGGCAGAGGCAGGAGAGTAGCCTTGAGTTTAAGGCCAGCCTTGAATACACAGAAAATTCTAGGCCAGCTAGGGCTATATAGCAAGACTCTGTCTTTAAAAACAGTGGTCTGGGGTATAGCTCTGTTGGTACAGTTCTTGGCTAGCACTCAGGAAGCCCTGGGTTTACTCTCCTGCACTAAACAGAGAGTTTGAGGCCTGCCTGAAAGGTACGAGACCCTGTCTCAAAACACCCAAACCAACCCACATCCTCTCCCAGGCCAACAATGGCAGAAAACTGGGCTTGACTGGCCAGGAGCCGCTGTAAGCACTAGGTGAACAGATCTGAAGCAAGACTGGAGTCTGCCGGGGGGAGGTACTAACTAGACGGAGAAGTCTGGGATCCAGCAGTGGGAGGGGGCAGGATTTGAGTAAGTGACAGAACGCTTCCACCCCGGCTGTCTAGGCACCCCTGAGCTCTCGGTCCAGAAGGCCACACTGTTTGTGGAGCGACACTTGTTCTCACAGGTAGGTATGGGTGCCTGCGCAGCAGTCCTACCCTGTAGGCTAGAGTCACTGGAGAACTAGGGAGAAGGCAGTAACGCGGATGGGCAGCCACACACCTTGTGCTGTGCCGGAAGGGCCCGTGTGGGT
>NW_023504665.1:0-42805 GCF_004664715.2 Peromyscus leucopus | reverse complement strand
ATTACTCATGGCATGGATTTTGAAATAAAAAGTTTTAAATTAAAAAACCACGACAACAACAACAAAAACATTTCAGCTGGTCTCAGTGGTAAATGATTACTATCCAAGCACTCTGGAATCAGAGGTGGGAGATCTTGACTTTGAGACAGACAAGGTATAAAAAGACCCTGTCACCAAAGAAAGTCACTCTCTGAAGAAGATAAAGGTCAAGAAAAGTTTTGTGAATATCATACAACAGACAAGTTGTTTTGTTCACAAATGTACCCATTAAGTAATCACACTGAAGAAGAATATGCTAAGATGAAACTGTTTACAGTCTTCAAATTCAGATAGTAAAACTGGACATTTAATCATGGGATTGGAGAGGTAGGGCCAGCCAAGCTCTGGGAGTTTGAAGTCTGTTTTATGCAGCAAGTTCCAGGACAGCCAAGGCTGCAAAGTGAGATCTTGGCTCAGAAAACCAAATGATAACAGCAAACATTAAGTTGTCATTCCCTCCACCCCCCCCAACAACACACACACACACACACACACACACACACACACACACACACACATTCACACCAATGATAAAGAAGGCTAGTGTTGTACCTGTTTCTCATAACCCCCAGAGACCACCAAGGAACAGGTTTCTGATGCAAGGACATAAGAGTCCTTTTATTCAGGTTCACCCTGGGCCAACGCACAGCAGATGGAAGGAAATGTGGCTGCATCCATGAGCCCAGGTGTAGAGAGTTTTTATAGGAAAAACCACAAGCCAGGAATTGGCAACTTATGATTGGGTAGAAGGGATATGGCGCAAGGTGAATTTTTGAAACTATTTGTCTAGACTTTGGGCATGAACACACATTTGAAACCATTGGGTTAGACTTTTGGCGGAACCACAACCCACCGAACAGGATAATCTGAACTACTCAGCAGGATTATCTAGATATCTTCAGAACCACATTCCTGAGGTAGTTCATGGAACTGTGAACAGCAGATGGTCTGAGATCGTGGCCCTTTCCCTAAGATAGAACCTGTAAAGTCAGGTCAAGGCCCTCACACTAGAGCTGTAGTTCAGTGGACAGCACTTGCCTCAGTTTTATAATACCCTAAATTAAATTCCAGTTCAATACCCCCTACCGTAATTTTTCTGAAAAGAAATATGAACAAAATTTTCGGAAAATGTTGGGTACTGATTCTCCATTTATTCCCCCTCTCTTTTTTTTTTTTTTCCATCACAGGTGCTCTGGGTTCTTACACAGTAGTAGAAGGTGTGGTGGGTCACCCTGTCACACTGCCATATACTTACTCAACAATTGGGGGAGTCCATACCGCATGCTGGGGCCTTGGTGAATGTATGCTTTTTTATTGTTCTAAATCACTTATCTGACCAATGGATACTATGCGTACTATAAGAGGAGCAGCAGATACCAGCTAAAGGGGCATATTTCAGAAGGAAACCTGTCCTTGACAATAGAGAATGCTGTTCAGAAGTGACAGTGGTCCATATTGTTGTATAGTGGCAATTCCTGGATCTTTCCGTTTTATGACCTATTCCTTGAAAATTAAACCAGGTAAGCTTTCTTTATTTCCTTTGTTTATTTCTTCAAGTGACCCTAGTCCTCTGTGTGCTAATATTTTCTGTTTTTCTCTAAGAATGAAACCAAAGGTTGCTATAAATATGTTTGTGTATTGGTGGAGAGTTCTGCTCCCTGTCTGCCCTGCCTTGAGCCTTTGAAATAGTTCTCACATCCTATCACACAATTTGTTGCCTAAAACTGGAAATGTCCATATAGAAGAAGGTTCCCTAAATACCTGTTCTCATGTTCCCCCATAGTGTGGTAACAGATGAGGAGCAATGGCTAGTCCATAAATGATGCTGACACACAATTCCCTCCAATGAGCTTTGTTTGAATGAGGCGGCCTCAAGGCCAAGATCAGACCTCCAGCTGGGAGGAGAGCATTAGACAGAAACAATATCGTCTATGAGGTTCATCCCTTGATGGGGGGTGAAGAGGCTTCCAGGGAAGGAGGGGCTTCTCTTTACAACCTGGAGGAGTTTCATTAAGAGCAGAAATGTGAAAGGGAGAGAGGGAGAACTAGAGAGAGAGATTGCTGCCATGACTGGAATGGCAGGTCTACAGAGGATCCTCTTCAGAGAGCAGCCTGCAAAAAATCCTCTCAGCATTCCCCCTGAGGGGTCTCAGGCTGGTCCCCAGAGCAAGGAGAAAGTCTGACTTGTTAGATCTTTTAGTGCTGGAGGTGTTAGCTGCTAGGTCTCAGGATGAAGGCAAACTAAGGTGCTTGCTAACATATCAAAGCAGACACTAGCTGCCATTCTCTCAGCAATGCCAGTACCTGGCACACCCCGCCCCCTCCATAAATTCTCTAGTTTAGGGACTGGGCTGGGCTGCCCCTCCCCCAGCTGCTCATCCCTAGGTAACCCAGCCTTTTTGGCTAGACAGGCCCCTTTGGGTTCTTGACCTCTTGGCCCCCACTGTTGGCTCCTTGCTTTCCCCTCTCCTCACATGGGGAGTTCAGTTTGCTGGTCAAGTTCACTCTGGACCCTTTTGGATGCCTCTGTCTGTTTTCTCCCTCATATCTACAGTAAATCATTTTTCCACCATGAGTAGGAGTAGTCATGTCTTCCTTTTTTTTTTTTTTTTCTTTCATTCAGGAAGGAAGTTTCCTATCATGTGATTTAGTTCACCATAGCTTAAGTGACAGAAAGCATTGATCAGTGAGATGTTGATTAGGTCTGTAAATCAGGGCTGCTGTTAGGGCACATAGCAGACAGACTCTAACTATATCAGAGAGCAGCAGGAAGGTAGGGCTTGACCTATTCAGACTGTGGGATCTGGTCCAAGGGTGCAAATCCATGTTCTAACAGAAGTTTATGAAACCCCCAATCTGGAATCGTTACATTTTCTTTGTCTTTGTTTCTTTCTTTGTTTCCTTCTTTCCTTCCTTCTTTCTTTTTTCTTTCTTTCTTTGCTTCTTTCTATGTTTCTTCCTTCATTCCTTCCTTTTTTCCTTTCTTTCTTTCTGTTCTGTTTTGGTCTTGGTTTTTGTTTTTTTCCTCCAGAATTTCTGTGTAGTCCTGGCTAGTTCTGTAGACAAGATTGGCCTTGAACTTACAGAACTCCCCCTGCCTCTGCCTCTGCCTCCCGAGTACTGGAATTAAAGGAGTATACCACAAGAACCAGGTTTTACACCTCCTTGATGAACATATCCTGATTTTTTTTTTTTTTTTTTTTTTTTTTTTTTGCACTGACTAAAACAATAGGCTCATGAGGACTTCCTGGCTTCTGGTGCTGTTCTGAATCTCTTTTTATTTAAGGGTTCACACAGACAATGGAAATCAATAATAGATATACTAGAAACCATCAGTCTCTATATTTTTTAATTAAGAAGTCTGTAGTCTTTTAGCTTCTAGATTTCGTTATACATCCATCCATTCATTTATTTTTGTGTTTAATTAGATTTTTTTTAAAATCACTTTTTTTTAAGATTTATTTATTTCTTATGTATACAGTGTTCTGTTTGCATGTATGCCGGAAGGCCAGAAGAAGGAGCCAGATCTCATTACAGATGGTTGTGAGCCACCATATAAGTGCTAGGAAATGAACTCAGGACCTCTGGAGGAACAGCCAGTGCTCTTAACCTCTGAGCCATCTCTCCAGCCATGTTTTTTAAATTAATTAATTTATTTTTCTATTATCAGCTTGATACAGTATAAATTCTTATCCTAATAGTGAAATGTTTGATTGAGGCTTGCCCAGTAATTGAGTAAAACCAAAACTTATTATGAGCCACAGTCATCCTAGGGTCGTCCCCCCAACCCACCCCACCCCTCGCTATATAGCCTCCCTGGTTCTGTGGGTTGTAGTCTGATTGATTGTTCTTTGCTTTATATCTAGATTCCACTTATGAGTGAATACATACCATGTTTGACCTTCTGGGTTTGGGTTATCTCATTCAGGATGGTATTTTCTAGTTCCATCCATTGCCTGCAAATTTCATGAAGTCATTGTTTTTCTCTGCTGAGTAGTACTCCATTGTGTATATGTACCACATTTTCTTAACCCATTCTTCAGTTGATGGGTATGGAGGTTATTTCCAGGTTCTGGCTATTACAAATAGTGCTGCTATGAACATAGTTCCGGCCACTTATTTAAAAAAAGATTCATTTATTTATTATGACTACATCATATATGACTGCAGACCATAAGAGGGCACCAGATCTCATTACAGATGGTTGTGAGCCATGTAGTGGTTGCTGGGAATCGAACTCAGGACCTGTGAAAGAACAGTCAGTGCTCTTAACCTCTGAGCCATCTCTCCAGCCTCCTCAATTGAATTTTTAAAACTGCATTTATTATTGTGTGATGTGCATGAGATGGGTTTGCATACCATAATGTATTTGCCAGAGGGCAAACTCCTGTGCTGGGTACTCTCTTTATGATTTTATGTGAGTTCTAGTGATATAAGTCAGCTGAACATGTTTGCAAGTCAAGGACCTCTACCCATTGAATTAATTTACTGGATCTCTGTTTATTAACTGACTGATTTCTTGATTTTGGTACTGGGCCTTGCTTTGTAAATCAGGCTGACCTGGAACTTCTTGATCACACCTTAGCCTCCCCAGTGATGGTATTATAGAAACGCGCCACATCTCTTGTTAGGATGAAGTCCATTCTGATGGGGCAAGGAGCTGCCTTTCTCAACTATGGCTGGGAGGCAACTCAAGGAATCCTGAAGAAGCTAGTCATGGAGTATGAAAGAATGATGTATAGAGACAGCTTAGGGGAGGAGACATAAGGTTCCTGGTGCCTATCACAGGTGTGAAATTATGTTACTAACTTGGCTGAAGTTAATTGATTCTGACATCCAAGGGTGCCCACTCACATGAGAATAAACCCACGTTCTAACAGGAACACACAGGCATACACACACACACACACACACACACACACACACACACACACAGATAAATCCCTTAAAAAAGTAAACTGCCTTGGGGCTGTGTATAAATATGTCTAGCATGCCTGAACCCTTGGGTTTTGTCCCAGAACTGCAAACACAATAACCTAGTAAGGCCTCTGGTTGTAGCTTGGGAAGGCAGTTGTCCAGTAAACATTCCCACCTAAACTCTGGGGTTAGAGCCCCAGCACCAGAAGTGGGATAGGCATGCCATTACAGCATAGCATTACTAATTTAAGTTCATTAATTGAAGGTTTTATGGAGCTTAGAGATTCGTTAGCAGGTCAGTGCTTACAAAGTCACCCAGAGTCACTGTAGTCCCTGAGTGAGCCAGGAACTGTTTCCTCCTTTAACAACCAAGTCCACATCTTCTCATGGTTTAAACACATGGAGCTTCCTCTTCAGCTGCTCTGGGACCCTCATCAGCTCCTTTGACTTTCCCATCTACCTGGGGAAAAAAATGCCCCAGAGCAAGAGAAGCAAAGCTCCTGAGCTGGTGATTCTTTCCTGGCTTTGTTCTCACAGTGATCTTCTGACTAGATTGTTCACATGCTTGCTTTTCTCCACCTCAGAGATTTATGCTCTCCAGGGAGGGGGTGTACTGTGCTCAGGCCTCTGCCCACACATTAGACTGGATCAGCAAACTAACCAGACCAGGTTAGAAACAGACCCCCTGCTGCTGGGAAGAGTTTTACTGCAGCACAGCCACACCCACTCCTTGCTAAGTTGTCAGCAGTGACTTTCATTGATTGACATGAGTGCTTGCTCCTGAACACCTGTTTTTATGTCCCTGAGACAAAAATCCTTTCATCTGACCCTCTCCATAAAAGGGGCTTGAGGGCCAGTGAGATGGCTCAGTGGGGAAAGGTGCCCACTGCTAAACCTGATGACCTGAGTTCAATCCCTGGGCCCACATGGTGGAAGGAGAGAACAGACTCTGAAAAGTCATCCCCTGGCATCCGCATTTGTGACATCCCACAAACACACAAATAAAAGATTAAATTAATGTATTGAATTTAAGGGGCATGCTCTGCTCCCACTACTTTCCTACGCATAGTAGGAACACTACAGGTTTTTCTTTATGTCAAGGTAAGCACACACTATATTAAGGGACTACATTGTATTCAAGGAATGTAAAGGAGAGTTTTCAAAGCAATCATTCCTCATTGTCTGGGTTTTATTTTGTAGTTAGCACAGTCCAGATCAAAGGAGATTACTTACAGGGAACACATGTGTCTGTTGACACAGACAGCATGAGTCCTGGCTGACTGTGTGATCCCAGCACCACTTTGCCTTAGCTCCTGTCTAGGAATTCTGCACACTGAGACCATCAGTAGCTGTTTGGATCCTTGCAGCACTTTGGATGCTGTTGACTTGTCAATTATAAGTTGAGCCTGTCTAATCTAAACATTCCAAGTCTACAATGCTCCCAAATCTGGAATCTTTTGAGTATGGACTTGATAATTCACCTTGAAAACTCAACATCATGAATGTATCATGTACAGAATTATCCACAGTTTATAAAGTTACCCTTTAAGCTATATATGTAAAGTATAATTATATGAATGCTACATCTATCCATGTTTATACTTGAGCCCTACCCATAAGATATTATCTATATGCAAATATACCAAATATTTAAGCAAGATTTAAATTCTCAAACTATGCCAAGCATTTGTGGATAAGTGGTATTCACCTTGTCTGTCTTACATTGGAAGGCACCATAGACAATATCCACTCTCTACCCAATTGTGCAAATCCCATTTAGTTGGGGCTTGTGTGGGATCTGCAAGCTAAGATGCAGGGCTGTATGTTGTGTCCTCTGGGGACTGACTGAAATGAACATGCTGGGCCTGGAAATGTGGGTGAAGTCAGTCACCACTGACAGCAGTGCCAGCCCCTCATAACCTCACAGTCTCAGAGCTATGCTTAGACATCTGAGGACCTGACACCTGTCATTTATACAGTGTGTCCTTAGGAACATGGGCTCTGTGCTCAGCTCCATGTGATAAGTGTAGCTGCCTCCTATTGGTCCTGCCCAGTCCTAGTTGGTCAATGACAAAGAACAGAAATTCAGAGAGGAGCCTCTCTGGGGACAGCCTCTCATGGGTGCTACAACAGAAGAACTTGCCTATTCTTGCTTGACTGATCTTGTTTATTTTGATTTTCAAATCCAGAAATTTCCACAAGTCCTCCAAGACCCACAACTACAACTAGACCCACAACTACAAGACCCACAACTACAACAAGACCCACAACTACAAGTCCCACAACTATTGCAACAAGACCCACAACTACAACAAGATCCACAACTACAACAAGTCCCACAACTATTGCAACAAGACCCACAACTATTGCAACAAGACCCACCCATGTACCCACATCACCCCGAGTCTCCACCTCTACTCCTCCAGCACACACGCAGACTCACACACCAGGTACAACCCAATGTGGTTCAGGACCCAGAGTCCTTCTCATGAGAGTCGGTAGGACACAGACACTGAGTCAAGTCAGAAGCATAATATAGGTGAAGAGTTGTTAGCTGGGCCAACAAGAGCTTCACAAAGTCTGTAATTTCCCAGTCATAAGTTACATTCACCTTCTGCTGTGCAAGAGCTTGAACATGGAAGATACTCACCTCTCTATATCAGAGTCCCCAAGGATTCACTATTAGTCAGACATAGGTGGATCATTGATCCTGGATAGCTGATGAGGATGGTGGGAAGCTGGTCCAGCTGGACATGACTTTCTGATGAAAATTAAGGACTGACTGAGAACTAGGGTCAGGATAGGGAGACTCTTGACCATTTACATCCATCCTGAAATTGGGCCATCCATGTTGTTCATTGAGCTCTTCACCATGGAAAGAAGTACGGATAATCTGGGGTTGAATAAGTCCTGCAGTTAGGAGGTTAGAGAGAAACTTCCAGGTCCCTCTCCTAGAAGGTCAAATGACCCTTGTCTTGATAAATTGTAGTCTTAACTGAGTGTTCAATCCTCCATGTGTTAATATTGACTGTATGTGTCAGAGGAGTTCAGGAGTCTAGAATGGGAAGTATGAGATAATTCTGAATCCTGATAAAGCTGTTCAGAATAATAGGACACATCACTTGCTCAGACAATGCCAATCTTTGGATACATTTCTCAGAGGAGTCAGCTGAGGCAGAAATGGGTAGGAAGGAGCCATTCCTGCTTAGAGGCTGGGGGAGGCACTGGGGGAGGTGACAGTAAGCTTTGTTTCTATTTCCTTGGTGGAAATAGGAATTACAGCAAATATATTTGAATAATGTTCTTCCACAAACCATGTTGTGATGTAGATTTCTGAAGGATATTTCTTACATTCAGGAATGGGAGAGGGGGGTTAGAAATACCAGGTTCCACATCATTATTCCTGGAAGGTCTTACTAAGGGCCTAAGTCAAAAAACAGAGCCTAGACTGAAGATGTTATCCTAAACCTAGTCATTGCCTCTGGTTCCTTGGAAGAGCTCTCACATTGAATAGCATGTAAGCACACTAATGTGAAAATGAGGAGGACTGTGAGTCATCCAACCTTATTCTGTTGGGCAGGCCAGTTTTAGCAGTAGTTGGGGACTCCCATAGACCTGTAGTGTTCCCACTCATTGTGTGGCACTGTGTGTACATTGCCAGCAGAGATGTCTGTCATTTGCTAAAAGTAGAAATATGGAGGCATGTGATGTCTGCTGCTCCATCTGTAAAATGCAGTGAAGGGGCTCCTTGTCAGGATGTTACAAACCTTGTGTATGTCTGATATAGGGTTCTGTGTTTCATACATAGACACAGAGAAACAATGAAAACAATAGATTCCTTGTTATAAAATAGACATTTCAAATGCACTTCAAATATATGATGTTCAAAACATGCTGTCCAGTGTGTCTCCCACCATATTCAATATTAACTCTCTTGTTGAGCAGATTGGAAGAGCACTTTGATATCCTCAAAGAATAATTACACTGTAAGTATATTCCTCTCCAATTTATTAGCCATGTTAACTTATATATCTCCTGGGAAACAATTTGTATTTAAAGATTTTGTCTGTAAAATTAGTTCCCAGACATTTGCATTAAAAAAAGAAGAAGAAAGGGGGGCTGGAGAGATGGCTCAATATTTAAGAGCACTGGCTTGCTCTTCCAGATGCCCTGAGTTCAATACCCAGCACCCACATGGTGTCTCAGGGTCATCCATTATGAGATCTGGTGCCCTCTTCTGGCAGGCAGGCAGACATACAGGGAGAATGCTGTATGTATAATAAATAAATAGAAGGAGGAGGAGGAGGAGGAGGAGAAGAAGAAAATGAAAAAGAAAGGAAAAGAAGTCACTTATAGTGGTATCTTCCTTATTCTTAGGACTCAGGAAGTTAAAAAAAGTATCAGAAGTTTGAGGCCAGCCTGGACCATTAGGCCACTTGGGCTACATAGTGAGACCTTGTCTCTAAAACTGTAGATAAACAAATTAATAAATATATAAAAATAAAGAAATTAAGAGTTGGACACTTACAAAGGATGTTTGAATTCAAGATGTTCACTTACAGTCTCTTAATATTGTTTTTCTACCCACTGACCATTCTCTATAAAGCCCACTGGTGATATTTTTTCCCACACACAAACCTCCAATAAGGTATTAAGGTCTTAGACATTCTGAATTTTGCACGATTTTTTCTAAACTTTCTTGAGAAAAATCTAAGGCCCTCTGCTTCCAGGATTCTTGCCAGAGGTCTTTATTTACAAACAGCAGAGGGAGATCATCAATAGGATTTTTCTCGTTTGGTTCCAGGATGAAGCAATGTTTGCTTTAGTATGTGTAAGTAGTGCAAGAGAAATGGTGGGTGAGGTAAGAAAAAAGCCAGACTGGGGGTTGTGAGGATTACTTGGCTGTTGGAAGCAGCAGAGCCCTTGTTTGCATGTGCAAGGCCCTGGGTTTGAACTGCCCAAAACCACCCAGCATCATTAAAACCCTCAAGATAAAATGGAGATCTATATAGGGCCAAATGCCCTAATTAATGCTTTTATACCTATTGATAGCCAAAAAATAACACAAAGGCTAAAAGTAAGTTTCTTTTGTTTGTTTTTTGAGACAGAGTCTCATGGAGTCCAGCTGACCTTGAACTTACTGCAAAGCTGAGGATGACCCTGAACTCCTGACCCTCCTGCCTCTGTCTTTCAGGACTAAAATAAAAGGAGTGAATCCCACCATAACTGCCCCCCTCCTTTGAGACATCATCTTATTTCATACCTCAGGATGGCCTCAAACTCACAATCTTCTGCTTTAGCCTACTGAGTACTGGGGTTATAGGCCTGTGTCACATGCCCAGGTTGACACTAAAAATGTAATGATCTAATTGACATTAGCATCCAGTTGTCTGGCAGATATGGAAAGAACCTGTATATACTAGTTAAATATCAGAAACCATTAAGTATATGTTGCTAAGGGAGCAGCCTTCTGGTTCTGCTCCCTTAGCAAGATATACTTAATGGTTCTGCATATCCAGGTGGTTCTTGCCCTCAGTTACCTGAGTAACAGTCATGCTTAGCAGCAAGGAGAAATACGGAGTTAAATTCATAATAAGTGGTATCATAATCTGGACTCTTAAGAGGTCAAGCTATCTCAGCACACAGGTTTGTTTTCAGGATGTTTGTTTGAGACAGAATCCAGTGGAGCTCAGGCTGGCTTTGATACTGCTATGTAGCCTGGAAAATTCTGTTGTTCTGATTCTCCTGTTTCCACGTCTCAGGTCCTGGGATTAAGGTGTGCATGCCCATGCCTATTAATAGTAGCATACATTTTGAACCAGTTGATCAAATTCCTAGACTCAGTTTCCTGGTTGAAGAAAATTTGTGAAGATGAATGAGAAAGTATAAGCATTGCTGCCATTCATAATCAGAAAAATGTTATGATGTAAATGTTCAAATGGGCACAGTGGACACACCAGTGATCCAAGCACTCAGGAGGTATACATAGATCAGAAGTTCAAGGTCATTGTGAACTTGTGAGTTCAAGGCCAGCCTAGTATACAGGAGATCCTGTAAGAATAACAAAAGCAAAGCAAAACAAACAAACAAACAAAAAACCCTTATTTTTTCATATGTTCTCCACAGTATTTGTCAAGAATACCTGAGAATCCCTTTCCTTAGAACCCTACTGAACAGGTTGTTTTAGGATTTAGAGACAGAGCTCACAGAGGTTAACTAACTTGTCCATGGTCTTCCTGACTACACAGAGGAGCTGAGATTGTGACTCCAGAGAGGAGGCCCACACAAGCAAAGACCTGGTCTCTGATCCTCCCTTTCCTTGCAGTTAACGCATCCCATGGGCTCTCTTTAGGGTTGGTAGATTAGTGATAAGCTATTTGAGGGGCCTCACCTGCTGCCCAGCCTGTCTCCTGCTTATTCCAGTAAGTGGTGATCCCTAATTACCTGCACCAGGGCACTAGGGGAGATTCTGCATTTCTGTCTGATCACATGGTAATAATCAGGCTGCATCCAGGAGCAGTGACTTTGATGAGTTCTCTTCTTTCCTACCTTTGTGATTTCTCTTGTTTCCCATGATGATATTGTTGAATGTTCTGGAACATAGTAGATTAGGCAAATGAGACATTATTTGGGTGTCCCTGACTAATGCTGGAACAGACTATTTGAAGGTGGCACCCAGGCCTACATGGCCCTCTCCATGAGTTGTTCATGTGTACACAGTGTTTCTCTCTGTGTAGTCCATTCCCTGTGTAAGAACTTCAGCCATGGACTTTACAGAACACCATTCCCATCACTGACCCGTTTCACAGGAAGTGGGGAATAAGAATATGACGGTCAGATTTCAGATGTTTCCCTTCATTATTTAGAGCTGCTCATCCTAAATAATTATTTAAGGTGGATCTAGTGTCGTTTGTTTATAATACCAGCATTTACAAGTCTGTGGCTAGCCTGGGCTACATATCAGATCATGTCTGAAAGGGAGAATTACATAGAAATTAAGTAAAAATCTACAAATGTGTTCCCTTCCTTAGTCCAAAATTGTTGTTCCTTCCCTTACTGGTTTGTTCTCTAGAAGCCCATTAGAAAAGAATCCAGACTTTTTATTTGTCTCAGTGAACAATAATTTACCAATCTCATTCTATCAAAATAGGCCAAGTGGATGAATATCCCAGACAATGAATGGAAAGAATATCCTTCCTGTGGGGTACAGGAAGGAATTTCCCAAAGTTACCAGGAAATAGTTCAATCAAAAACAGAAACAATATCCTTGATTAGGAGAAAATATCATGGATGTTTCTGATGACATGTTCAATTTTCCTTTCAATTTATCCCACCTCTTCCCACCCCAATTTAGAGTACATCCTTATGAAAAAGAATTCGAGGTCTTTAAGGTAAGCTGGCATGGATTGTGTTGATTCCTTTTGAACTAACAGTCTTTTTTTTAAATTTTTTTTATTCATTTTACATACCAACCAAAGATCCCCCTCCAATCCCTCCTCCTGCTCTGCCCCCCACCCCTACCTTCTCCCCTTCCCACCCCTCATTCCCTCCTTCAAAAGGGTAAGTACTCCCAGTGGGGGTGCGGAGGAAGAGCTAAGCTTGGTACATTCAGTTGAGACAGGATCAAGCCCCTCCCCGGGGCGTCAAGGGTGAGCCAAGTGTCGGACTGTAGGTAATAGGATCCAGAAAGCCAGCTCATGCACTGGGGATAGATCCTGATCCCACTGCCAAGGGCCCCTCAAACAGACCCAGCTACACATCTCTCTCCCCTATGCAGAGGGTCTAGTCTGGTCCCATGCAGGTTCCACAGCTGTCAGTCTAATGTTGATGAGTTCTTATGAGCTTGTGAACTAACAATCTTGAGAAACTCTCTCTGTTCTCTTTTGCTACTAAGTCATTCTTTACTATTTGATTCTTTGATTGTTTGGGTGATTTGAGGCATAGTCTTATTATGTGGTTCAGACTGGCCTGGAACTCACAACACTCTTACCTCAGACTCTTTTGTGCTGGGATTACAGTGTGTTCCACAATGCTTGGCCTCTGTTCTGTGCATTGGATCCCAATATAAAGGTTAATGAGTCCCTTTCTTGTTGCCCTCATTTCTCAGAGATATATTCAGCATTCCATATTTCCTGCATTTATGGTAGGAACAGAAGGCCCTTGATCCTCATCTCCTATAGGTAGTCTCTGAGTTCTAAGTTTTGCTCCCTGGAGCTGGTGTTGAAGGAGTTGATTGATCCACTCTTGTTTCCTCAGTGTTTTCTTTCACGGAGTTCCTATTCTATTAAAAACTGATGAAGTGTATCACAAGGCACATAAGCTAGTAGAAAGGTCCTTTTAGGTCTTTTTAGGCAAGTATGGTGGGGATGACAGGGTTAGAAGGTGGCTGTTTGAGGAAGCCCTAGGGAGCAGAGGATTTAGAGGAAGATCATTTCTGAGGCAGCCGGGAGTGTAACAGGACTGTGGTGTGGCCAGTGTCTCCACACTCCACACCAGTCCCCTCTGCTCACTGTACTGGTGTCTGCCTCACAGGCTCTTTACTGCCCTTGTCCTGTTACTGCACTTGGAAGCTCTTTTATTCTCTCCAGTGTTATCTGCCCTCCTCTACAGCCACCTAATTTTCCTCAGTTTACTAAAGATTGGCTGTCTACAGGACTACGTCTTTTTTTTTGTTTTGTTTTGTTTTGTTTTTGTTTTTGTTTTTCGAGACAGGGTTTCTCTGTGTAGCTTTGTGCCTTTCCTAGAACTCACTTGGTAGCCCAGGCTGGCCTCGAACTCACAGAGATCCGCCTGGCTTTGCCTCCTGAGTACTGGGATTAATGGCGTGCGCTGCCGCTGCCACCGCCCAGCTAGGACTGTGTCTTTAATTAAGTCTAATTCCATGTCCTTCAGACTGCCTCCATAGACTTACCTGTGTCTGTGTTAAGCACAAGAGCCCAGGCATATACTGGGTCTTGACCAGTGTCAGGGCATTCACTTCTAAGTGCCTGACACAGTTAGTTCTTATTCAATGTCTGTCACACCTTCCCTTCACAGTAATAAATCTATAAGGTAGGAAACTACTATTAGTCTCATCCTACAGATTAAAAACAGACAAGTCCCTAAATATGAGGTCACACTACACTGGCCTCAACCTCAGGAGCCCATGCTTTTAAATCTAACTGGTTAAAAAAATTATATGAAACAAAATAACTGTTTCTGAAAATGGAAAGGAACCATTCCTTAGAGTTGGAAGAACATATAGCATCATTTTAGTACATAGTTCTTGTTCTTGTATTAGTAAAGTATCTTTTTTTTTTCCAAAGATTTAATTTAAACTTCTTATTTGTGTATATGAGAGAGAAAGATAGGGGTAGGGATAGGCAGAGGTGGGGGCAGAAACAGGGACAGGGACAGGACATGGAGAGGACAGGCATGTGTGTGTTCAAATACACATGCACGGAGGCCAGAGGAGGACAGGGAGTATCCTTCTCTATCCTCACTTTGTCCTTTGAGGCAGAGTCTCCCTTGGACCTGCAGTTCATATTGTTTGCAAGGTCAGAAAGCCCCAGTGATTCTCCTGCCTCTGTCTCCCTCAGTGCTGGCTTACAGGGATGCAGGCGATGTTCTACCTGTCACCTGGGGGCCTGCATCTGAACTCTGGTTCTCCTGTTTGTGCAAGGACCATGCTTAACTGCTGAGTCATCTCTTCAGCCCTCAATGTTACTTTTTAATCACTTAATAGAAAAGAAAACATTGGAGAAAACACAACACAGAAAGAAGAGGGGGAGAAGTCGGGCAAGGTGGCACACCCCTGTTATCTCAACACTCAGTAAGCTAAGGCAGGAGTACTGTAAGTTAATGTCCAGCCCAGACCTCTAGCAATGCCCTGCCCTGTCTAAAAATAAGTAAATAACTCCAGGTGTGGAGACTCACACCTTTAATTCCAGCTCAGCAGACAGGTGGGTGAGTCTCTATGAGTCCAAGCCAGTAGGGTCTATGTAGTAAGTTACAATACAGCCAGGAAAACATAGTGAAACACTGACAAAAACCAAATGAATGAATGAATGAACAAATGGATGAATGAATAAATAAATAAAATATAAACAAATAATCAAAAGCAATAAAGAAAGCCACACAACCAAACTAACCACTGCATGACACACTCTGGACATTCTCTCATGACTTTCTCTGTCAGTTATAACAAACTGACTCAGGAGTGTCCTGACCCTACACTGTTTCCCTACATGTGTGACTGTCCCAGGCAGAGGGGAGCTGGATCTCTCTTGCTCTGTGTAATTCTCAGAACAGGCATGTTCCTTGTGTGGCCGACTGGAGATGCTCATTTTGGTTCTGCATTTCAGTACTACAAATGACAAAACAACACTGTGTCGAAACATCACCCATGAGTTCATCTGTTTTCTTCCTGGTTTGTCTCTCCATGAATTCTAGAAGCTCGATTGTCAGTCCACTGTACCTACCCTGATTAACAGGGGCACAGGATGAGCTGTGCAAGTAAAACCCATTCCACAGCTGTTGGGATGGGCTAGCTGCAAACATCTTCAGTGCTCTCCCCAAATTCCTTTCAGTCCAGTGTCTGATGTTTGTGTGCTTATGAAGTCTGTGAAAGTGTGTCATACATGTAGTCTTTGAAACTGTATCACAGACCACTGGCTCCAGTGCAAAGACACTGCTTTGTTGTTTAAATGTTTTTCTACTCCATGTTTAATGTTAGAGAATTTAGATGATACGCAGGTTTCAAGACCTTTTCTTTGTCACTAAAGAAAACTTTGTATTATTGTGTGAATGATGTGCGTGTGTGTGTGTGTGTGTGTGTGTGTGTGTGTGTGTGTGTGTGTGTGTGTGTGTGTGTTGCAGGTTCCATGGCACCTGTGGAGGTCAGAGAACAGCACTGTGGAGCTGGCTCTTTCCTTCTGCCTTTCCAAGGGCTCCAGGGATCTCACTCAGGTCACAGGCTTCCTAACCCTTTTTAAAGTGTCACAGTGCAAAGTAAATACAAATCGTCCATTTCCTAGTCCAGTTCCAAAATGTACATCCTGATATGGTACCTTGGTATGATGCCTAGATATCTGTCTCTCTAGGTCTCCCATTTTGTTTTGTTATATAAGTATCTTGAAGAACTCCAATATGAGCTGCTTTTTTAAAAAAATAATTTTTACTAGTCTGAGGCCTATTAAACTTTTCTATGACTTAATAGGAGGGCCCTGTGTGGTGCTGGTCACTGTTAACAGTTTCTGTGAATGGGGCTCCTGGAGTCCTGAGCTCACATCATAAATGAAAGTTCTGCTCAGACCTGAAAGGTGACCTCTTGTTCTTTCTTCAACCTCTCTCTTTGCAGTGGTAGCATTCTGTATCTCTAAGAATGGAGCTTTGCAAAACACAGCAGATGTGCGGTCAGGAGCTGAAGACAGTGTCTACATAATTGAAGACAGTGCTTAAACTACTGAATGAGTCCCAGTGGCCCTCTGCCGGCCTTCTGCTTGAGACTGGAAAGACAACCGGATTGGACAGTGTGAACACCCTTTACAGCTCCAGGGCTATTTTCTGTGTCGGTTCATCCAGCAGTGGTGGAGAGGGTGACCCTCAGCTGTTTGTACTCAAACTCACTGTTAACATCATCCTAATTCTTATATCAATACTGCCTCAGTTTCTCCAATCACTGCAGTATATTCTATCAAACATGAACTTTTTAGTATTTTGTTGTTCCTCTAGTCAACACAGCATCTGTAATAAAGGAAATAGACTCCTGTCTTGATTATTAAAACTATTAAGAAAGGAATAGGATTGAAAAGATTTTTTTTAAAAAAGTGAGCACAGGTGGGATGGCATCCTGAATTTAGAAGTATTTCGCAATCATGCTTTATCTATTTTTATTGTAATTTGAAATGTCACTTTTCTTACCCTCCCCAAGGGGTAAAATCATAGGAACATGCAGGTTTTAATTTCCCTAATAGATAAATAGAAGGAACTCTAATGTCACCATTAGAGTTGGTTATACTTTCTCATAGCTCTGGAAATACGATGCATTATTATGTGGCTAATCTTAGGATAAGGATGGGTGTTTTATGTCAGGAGAGCTTCCCATGGTGAGAATGGACCAGGCAGACATCAGGGAAGAAAACAGTGGACCAAGGACTGAGTTCATTAGTGCTGTTTCCACTGCAGTCTGACTTGGTGCTCAGTGTCCTGTCCTCACCCACTGGACTCTGAATTAGGTGCTGGAAGGAGACAATGCAGACATGAAGAGGAAAGGGGGAGCAGGACCCAGGCTCTCTGCCTGAGAGAAGTCCTGTTCCAGGGGTGATCGAGTTTGGGACTATCACTGGTTTCATTCAGAGTTCTAAATTTCTAGAAATTTATAGTTGTCTTCAGATTTAAATTTATTTTATAAACACAAAGCATTTTCCATAGAGGATCAGTTTGTCACAATCAAGGAAATATTTGGTTTTGCTACAGTTAACAAAGGCTGTTGTGTTGGTATATTGGTATATTTGTTACCAGTCTGTTGAGAAGAGCAGATTTTTCAAGAGGGTATTAATGTCTATTTCAGTGTGAGTAAGTCCTGACTCCAGTTAGAGACACTCAGTCCGTAGGAGAGCAGGATGCTGGATCTCAGTCCACAATCCACTGCTGTTCTACAGAGTTCTAGGAAATAAATAGATGTCTGATTGAGGCTTTCTTGAGGAGCACAGATGGTGGGAAGTTGATTCTGGGTTTGCCAAATGGAGCTTCTCTTGTCTGCTCTAAAAATGATTGTGTTTAAACTACAGTGTTTTATTCTTTTTTCTTCATTACTTTTTCTTCTCTCTTTTTTCTTTTTGTTTTTTTGAGACAGGTTTTTTTTTAATTTATTAATTTTTTTCTTAAATTTGAGGCAACTACACATCACATCAGGTCTTTTGCAATTATAGCCTGAATTTGTAGCTTTTCTAGAAAGATTTGTCAAGATCAGCCTGGGTTCTAGAGGGATGAGGCCACTAGATGTGGCCATCCACCCCTGCACTCTCCTGCCTCCTTCCTGATTACTGCCTGGTGACTGCAGGGCTCTGAGATTGTGATGTCTGCTCTGATCTTCAGTCTTCCTAGAGATGTCTGATATATATGAAGGGGTCTGGAGGTCTGTCTCGTTGTCCCACATAGCATTTCCAAATCTTACTTGAACTCAAGAATATGGTGACTAGTGACATTCTGTGACAGCATGTGGGACTCAGTGGAAAACAGATCATCTATATGGGCTCCAGTTCTGTCAGGAGTAACAGTAGGGTTATCTCCATGTCTGTTTGCTGTTATCATGTCCATACTTACCTTGATGGACAGTGGTCATTGTGATGAGAGGTGACTGGTGAGAAGACTTTGAGCCGTGGAAAACATTCCAGAATGCATGTGCCAATCCTAGCAGATGTAGTAGTAATACCTGATGTCCAGTTAGAGCTGAGTCAGTGATTTTCATATTATACTCATGTATTTTGCATGCTGTCTGATATGTCTTTAAAATAATCATGTTCCCCTTTGATATAGCTAGTGTTTGTATTTCTGTTATACTATAGAAAAATATTATCAGTTGAGAGGACCAATAGAAAGATCCAACATGAATTTTGTTGATATTCCCACAGAGAAATCAGTCTTGTTGATTCTATTGAATTTCCTTTTTTTTTTTTTTTTTTTTTTTCCCGAGAAAGGGTTTCTGTAGCTTGAGTTTTCCTGCCTTGCCCACAGTCAGGACAAATCTTTGTCACCCGCCAGTCCCATAGCCGCTCAGACCCAACCAAGTAAACACAGAGACTTATATTGCTTACAAACTGTATGGTCGTGGCAGGCTTCTTGCTAACTGTTCTTTTATCTTAAATTAACCATTTCCATAAATCTATACCTTGCCACGTGGCTGGTGGCTTACCGGCGTCTTCACATGCTGCTGGTCATGGCAGTGGCTGCAGTGTCTCTCCGCCTCAGCCTTCTGCTTCCCAGAATTCTCCTCTCTCCTTGTCCCACCTACTTCCTGCCTGGCCACTGGCCAATCAGTGTTTTATTTATTGACCAATCAGAGCAATTTGACATACAGACCGTCCCACATCAGGTTTCTCTATGTAGCTTTGGAGCCTGTCCTGGAACTTGGTCTATAGACCAGGCTTACCTCAAACTCACAGATCTGCCCTACCTTTGCCTCCCAAGTGCTAGGATTAAAGTCATGTGCCACCACTACCCAGCCTTGAATTTTCTTTCTTTCTTTTTTTTTTTTTGGTTGTTTTTTGTTTTTGTTTTTCAAGACAGGGTTTCTCTGTGTAGCTTTGCGCCTTTCCTTGAACTCACTCTGTAGCCCAGACTGGCCTCGAACTCACAGAGATCCACCTGCCTCCCAAATGCTGGGATTAAAGGCGTGCAACACCACCTCCCAGCTTGAATTTTCTTTTAATCTTGAACTTTGAAGATAATATTGATTGTGTTACCCATAATCTGCTGTGGAATAGCTCATTACAATAATTAACAATTATATTATTTTTTTATTTTTTAATTTTTAGAATAGTGTCTCACTTTGTAGCCCCAGCTTGGCCAGAACTCCATATCTATATACACGAGACTGGCCTCAATCTCACAAACATCTTGTGCCTTTGTATCCCAAAGATCTGGGATGAAAAGTGTGTGGCACCTTCATGCCATTCTGGACAAGCATTTAAATTTTGTGAAACTTTGTACATCTTATGAAACAATAGAACCAGTCCTTCTCTGAGAGCTGTGTGCATAATTTTGAGAGAAATGAAGATGAGATACTGACTTCAGCTGTGTGCACTTTCACTAATAAAAACTGTTGTTTCTTCACTTCCAAAACTGCCTTGCCATTTTTTTATCAAGTTCACTAGTTCATTTTGACCAGACATCTCCACCTTACAATGTGTAGGTTCATAGGACATTGGAAATTTGGTTAGTATATACCACAAATTAAGCAGGTGCCAAGTGCCCTTCCCAGAGCTGGGGCTAGGGTCCATTTCTGAAATCTAGATCCTGAAAAGCTGCAGGACAGGAGGGAATAGATGGAAAAGGACATCAATTCTGGTCCATCAATCTGCTGATTCATTCCGAGAAGATGATGTCCTGACAGTACTTGGCTTCCCAATCATGACATTTGGGTCTAGGAAACTGGCATGAGGGATGAGCAGAGACCTTAGAATCTAGTCTCCCCCTGGGAACCAGTCACAGCCTGTAGTTGTGGCTGCTACAACTGTCTGCTGAGTGACAGCGCTGCAGGGAATCTCTGTGTCAGAGGGAACAGCTTTAGCCCATTCTCAGGACCGTCCCTAGGAAAGAGTGATATTAGAGATGAAACCAAAGTCATGTGTAGCCAAGGAAATGTTTCCCAAAAGAAATCTACCAAATACAGAGGCGCTTGGACGGGAGGAAGCTGGAGTATTCAAAGAGGAAGTTCTGTCCCTAGAACTAAAGATTCTGTCTGTCTGCCATCAAGGGAAGGAGGAGGGTGGAAAGGAGTGAGACTGGAGAGGTGGGCAGAGAGTCTCATGGGGCTGGATGACAAGGGACCTATGATCACATCTGTTTGACAGGAGTCCCACTCTCTGAAAACACAGCACTGTAATATATTAAAGATTTATACCTTCTGCCTGGTACACACTGTGTTTGAATGACTGAATTTGCTTCAGCAGCATGGTTCTAGGGAAGCTAGCTTGGTTTGGGTATGGGACAGTAGGGGAAAGGAAGGTTATTTACATAGAATCTTATATTGGAGATTATAATAGGTTTTTAGAAAGGAAGGTAATGGAAAGGATGATCTACAGGTTGTGTATGGTGATATTTTATTCGTGCTGAAATGTGATTTTATTTGTATGTTAATAAAGTTGCCTGAATATCAGAGGTCATAGCCATTAAGCAGAAGTCTGGCAGTGGTAGCACATGCCCTTAATCTGATCACATGGCAGGCAGGGTCTGTGTGTTCAAGGACACAGCCAGCATGGTGATACACCTTTAATCCAAGTACCTACCATAGAGACTTCAAGGTCTGTATAGACAGGCAGTGCTGAGAAAGTCATGTGGTTGGGTTTAGAGCCAATGAGAAGGCAGTACAGAAAGGTGATCAAAATACAGACACCCAGGAAGTAGGTCTCTTTCTCAGGGGAAGGATAGCAGTGAGTGGTAAGAAGATGGTCTTAGCTTTTGGCTATTGCTCTCTCATCTCTGGGCTTTTAACTCTGCATTTGGCTCTGTGTTTCTTATTTAATAAGACTGTTTGGAATTACATCTACAGCTATGTGGTCATCTAAGTCCAAGAAGGAGCCTGAAGAAGAGACATGGGATAGGAAACTTGGCCCTATCTACTTTGTGTTCAGTAGGAGCTGAGACCAAACTTCCTGCTATATGGTGGTAACAGTATGGTGTTGGGGATGACTTTCTGTACACTGTGAATATCTGTTGTTCCCATTGGTTAATAATTAAGCTGCTTTGACCTATGGCAAGGCAGCTTAGAAGCATGTGGAAAATCCAAGGAGGGAGACATGAAAGAGAAAGATGAAGTCCGGGGAAGCCAGCCTGCTACCCAAGGAGCAACATGCCAGCAGACTGTTAAAGACATGGCAAAACATAGATTAATAGAAATGGATTAATTAAAGATGTAAGAGCTAGCTAGCAAGAGGCCTGCCATAGGACATACAGTTTGTAAATAATATTAAGCCTCTGAATGATTATTTTATAAGTGCTAGAAGGACCACGGGGCTGAATGGGACTGAAGGAACTCGGGACAGGAGAAAACTTTCAACTACATTTAGCACCCCCAATATGGCGCACAAACCAATGACCCTGGGTTTAAGAGTCTCATGCTCTACCTACTGTGCTAGCCAGTCTTGAGCTACACATGGCATATTGCCACCTCCATACACAGAGGTGTCTCCAAGCTGTGCAGCACACTGAGGGGAGGGGGGTCCTGGGCTACGCGCTGCTGCATGGAGGGATAAACCAACTGCTTCCCAGAGTAGGCAGTAAACGTACCTCTGCCATGTTGGGAAGCTTTGGGACTCAAAAGTCAACAGCTAAAGTCACCACACAGCTTAACAGCTTAAAATTTCTCCTAGTCAGAGAAGGAAGTTATTTTGACTTTAAAATTTATCTGTAAGGATACGTTGCTTTGGAAAAGAGGTTCTGCTTCTATTTCCACAGAAGATAAGAACTTGTGCATGGCTCCCAGACTAACTGCCATGACAGGCTTAGAGGCCCAGACACAGCTTCTGTGACAGGTTTACTGTAGCGATGATGCCCACCCTACCACCACCCGTTCACCATGTCCAAGTGAGGGGCTGTGGATCGAAAAACAGAGACAAGAGACAGTGGGTCATTCGCCTCAGCAGAATGCTGAATACCATTTATTGAAAGAGGGAGGAAACCTTAAATACAGGCTTACAGCACAATGGGAAAACCCCAGAGGGCAGAAGTTCAATACTGATGTTTACAATCTTTCATCTAAGCTGTTAATGCCCAATATGCAGGATACTCAGACAAGGAACTTCCCTTAAGCATTCAGGAGGGTGGAAACTGGCAGGGAAGTAGCATAGGGAGGACATCAAGGTCAAGGTCTGCAAGCAAGGCAACAGCTACCCAAACCGGGGGCCAGGCCCTACAGTTTACTGGTAGGCAATGCCTGGATCCAAGAAAAGCCATAAGCTAATACCATCCAGGGATGGGCCAGCATCTAAGGGGAAGTAACTGACATTCCAACCATTAAATAAGATCCTCAGATGTCCCTCAGTCTAACACATACATATTTTCCTTTTACAGATACCCCTATACCCCTAGACAAAGGTCAGCCAATCGGGGCCTGGGCCCTAGAAATCCCCTTACCCCAGCCTCTGCAGTAATAAAAAATACTACCCTGCCTGAGCCCAGTCAGATTTCTGCTCACACCTCTGTATCAAATAAAAAGTCCAAACTCTGAGTTTGAAAAAAAAAAAAAGTCTCTTTGCTTTGGCATATGGTATTTGGTCTCTGTGGTTGTCTTTTGAGGGTACCAGGAATCTGGGTATAACAATTTTCTATCTCCATCTATTCTTGAACTTGTAACGTTCTCAGCCTCATGCCCTACTCAGTTGACTCACTGGTCAGCTCTGACAGCAGAGCATGGTTTTTGTACTTCAAAACATCCTGAAAAAGTCTCCATGCTGCCCTAGGATCCAGAGTGCCCAGTGTAGTCACAGACTAGCTAATAAAGACTTTCTATCGGCTTAAGCCCATGTCTTAGCAGTGTTCTCTAGTGAACACCCACAACACTGTCTTGCACAACTACCCAACTCTGGAGGCCTGCATAGGCCAGTTAGTACACTGGAAAGGGGCATCAGGGCATGGAGAAGCTCAGGTTTGGAAGCTGGCATCTTCTCCTCCTACACTTCTGCAAGCAGAGACTCTAGCTTCATTTGCTTAGACTGTTCCAGTATTTTTTTTGAAATGTAAACTTGTTTATTATGTAGGTATATAGTATGTGAAATAGACACAAGCAAATTATCTACCTGTCCTTTCTTAGCTCCTGAAAAATCGATTTTGCAATATAAGAGCAGTGATGACTTCATGTGCAGAAATAGGTAATGTGGAAAAATTCCTCATGGTTTATGCATGGCTGTTCTGTGAGGAGCTGGTGTTTGCATAGTACTGAGCCTGGAGTCTGAACAGTGCACTGATGTAGACCCATCATGAGAGCAGTGCAAATACCAAAGCCTGAAACTGAAATAAGAAATTTCCTCCAATGTGAGACTCTCAGTATGGAGGGCCTACTCAGCTCTTTAGGAAACACCCACAGAAGCTCCCCAGGCTAGTCAGGAACACCCAGAGTCCAGAGGCATCTTGGTATTTGTTTCGGTTTGGCGGTGAGCTGCTGGCTACCAGCAGCACCAGAATACCCAGGACTCCAGCAGCCATCCAGATGATGGGGGGGGGGGACTAGGAAGCCAGCCATTCGTTGATATGTACATTTACTTAATAGGGTGGGTGAGAGTGCAGTGGGCTTCTCAGACTTCTCAGGCTTCTCTGGCTTCACAGCATTGTAGTTGTGGTCACTTGCCAAGGATGGGGTGGTGCTTTCATAGGTTATCTCCTTCCCTGAAGTTTCACTCCTAGGAGCCACCATCACTTTCTTCTCTGGCTTTTCTCTTTTCTCTAAAGCTAGTCTCTTTGTGCACAGAAGAGATTTTAATCCCCGCCTGAACACTGCATTTGTAGAAGACTGAACTTTTCTGGCTTTATCTTGACCTTTTCCTGGGGTTTTGGTTGTTTGTTCTTTACCTGAACTTAGAAATCTCATGGTAGCTGCAGCGTGTTTGAGAATGCAATCATTACTGCAGTACACTGAATCAGTCTGTGCTACATTGGAACACCCAGGGCCAATGCGCTTAGCAACACGAGGAGCCTACGAGAGGCTGGAATATCTTGAGTTTTTTCTTGCCGCTGGGGTTTGCCGCCTTTTCAGTTCTACCCTTCCCCCTGGTCTTCATCAGACTTCTGTTCTACTATCCCTGCACTTGTATAGTCTGTGCCATCAGCACCTACAGGTCTGTACCCAGAGGCCTGCTCATCAGAGGCACTGGCATTGGCCTCATCCTGCACTTGCAAAATGATGCAATTTGGTCAGATGTAGTCTTCCCCATTCCTTTCCAGGAACCCCCCTCGGGCCTCAGAAATACCCACACAGTCTCCATGGAACCACTCCTCACATCGATCACAGCAGATCATAAACCTGTTGTTACGAGGCTGGCGGCAGATGCAGTACAGGGCATTGGGGTCGTAAACCTCACACTCAGGCTTTGGTTTGCCCACATCGCTGGGGCCTTCCTCTTTACTTCCCTGCGTTGATATCCCCTCTGACTGATTTTCTCTGTCATCTTTCTGTGACTGGGACACTGGTCCCTGACTAGCCTCAGGCTCCTGCTTACAGAGAGGTGTATTCTCATCAGCACTGCCCGTTAGGACACTCCCAATTTCAGCATGGTCCTCCTCTTCGGGCTTCTTCCGCCAGCGATTCTGAATGCCTCTCAGGGCCTCTCCACAGGTTCTTGTTCTAGCTTTCTTCGAAGGCGGTTCTGAAGTTCCTTCAAAGTAAGGCCATCGCTGTCACTGTCAGAGGTGTCTTCTTCCTCATCACCTCCTTTTGCCTTTTCGGAAGAGGCAGGATGTTCCTTCCCTGAGGAGCCAGGGGCAGGGCCACTTCTAATCTCAGAACTATTCTCCATGCTCCCCTCCGGGGCTGTTTCCACATCAGTGACCGTGGAGATTGGGGGTTCACTGGAATCCTCCCGGGAGACTGGCACACTCTTTCTTCCTCGGCGGCGAACTGTGGTAAGAACTCTTCCACCCTCTCGGTCTGCGTTGGCTGCCGTCCACTGCGGCGCAGGGAGAGGCTATGCCGTGGTGGCTGCTCACTGGGGTCTACCTCGAGGTCTCCTGCATCCTCACGGTTGGCAATCGTGGTTCTTCAAACCCCAGGTTTTCTTGAACTCTTTACTGGTGGGTTTGATAGCCTTGTGTGCTTCGTCATTGCTCAGGTGTCCTTTATCATCCATACCAGTCCTGAAACAGAAAGCTTGGAAATCTTTGGCTGAAAAATCCTACATATAACAATAAACCTGGGAACCAGGTCCAGCAGATAGCCAAGTCTCATCACACCTTTGTCAGTCTTAGCTCATCAGTGAGAAGATTCTGGAGCTTCCAACAACCAAAGGGACATTGTGAACTGCTTCCTAAGCAAGCTCCTTTGCCTCGAACTCAGTCTACACGTCTCCATCCTGGTGCTAGCACTCAGTACGCAGATGCCCCCCAGCAGCCATCCTGCGCAGAAAGCACAGAGGCCTTTTGACTCTCGCGCCAACCCGTGGAGCTAGGGCACCGCCGAAGAGTTATGCTGATTGTTCCACTATTGCCGTGGGCTGTAAATAAACTTTTATCAGGATGGTGTCAGTTGAACAGCAGACCAGTGGGTATAATTAGTCAGCTTTCATTTCTGCCTCTGCACCAGGACCTGGGCTCTATCTGTATTCTGTTCTTCTTTCTGCCTTTCAGTGTCCTTCATCTGCAAATTTTGTCCGGTATTTAAATTCCCTTAATGCAGGAACCATCTCAAAATCAGCATGATCTGTCTCTAGCCTGGAATCTGAACTTCAGTGAAGGCCTTTGATGAAGCTGTAGAGATGGTCTAGCAGAAATTTCATTCTTGGTTTTTGTGTTTGTTTCTTTGTTTGTTTTGGAAAAAGAGACTCCCTATATAGACCAGGCTGGCCTGGAACTCACTAGATCAACCTGCCTCTGCTTTCTGAGTGCTATTTTAAGTGTTTTCTTTTCTTTTCTTTCTTTCTTTTTTTGTTTGTTTGTTTTGTTTTTCGAGACAGGATTTTTCTGTGTAGCTTTGAGCCTTTCCTGGATCTCGCTCTGTAGACCAGGCTGGCCTCGAACTCACAGAGATCTGCCCTGCCTCTGCCTCCTGAGTGCTAGGATTAAAGGTGTGGACCACCACCACCCGGCTTAAGTGTTTTAAGTATGTTTAAGTCAGTGAATAGATACTATCTTGCAGAAGATTGTAGAACCAGGGAGACTTAGTTTTTCAAACAAAATACTTGGAGATGTAACCAGGAGATAAGGATGGAATTATGGGAAAGACTTTTCTTTATCCATCGGCAGCTCTGGAATTCTATCAGCATCAGAGGGTTAGAAGAAGCTGTGGCTCTCCTAGCTAACTGGTAAGTAGAGTCTTCTGCAGATTCATGCTGGAGAGAAGCAATCAGGACAGTGCTCCTTGGAGTTTCTGGACCATATGGAAGTACATATGGGCTGATGTGGGATTGTATGCGGGACATTAGGACAATGGGTGGTGAGTCTCTAGACACTAGGGCAGCTTAGCATCCAGGGGAGTTCTTCGGATTAGTGGAAGGTAAAGCCTCAGGTAAATGGAATAATGGACTTTCATGGATGAGCTATTACAGCCTTCTGTTTTAAAAGGATAATTTATTTTTATTTCATGTGCATTGATGTTTTGCCTACATGAATGAGGGTGCCATATCCCATGCAACTGGAGTTATAGGCAGTTGTGAGCTGCCATGTGGGTGCTGGAAATTGAACCCAGTGCTCTTAACATCTGCGCCATCTCTCCAGGCCTTTCTTAAGCCACGTTTATGTGAGAAATAAGAAGAAACCTGTAGAAAACAGTTGGGTACTTTTAGATTAAGCCGTATACATTCAGGCCTGTGTCTGTAAGTGATATGTAGTATTATATATAACGTGGAAATGGGACAGGGGAAGTTAGGGGCAGATATATTTCCTCCTTGGTTTTTGTGGTTTGCAAAGTAAAAATATTTGAAGGAAGAATGTGTTTGGTGGAAAAGGAGAGCCCCACAAAAGCTGCTGGGAGTTGAGGTTCTATGTTATATTTGAGAGATTAGCAAGGCCGGAAGTAGAAAAGTTTTACTTTAGTTGGAGTGTTGAAGGGGGACAGGAGTGGCCACTGTGGGTTGCTGGGCAGCTTTTAGAGTTCAGTGTTCTTTTTTTTCTCTTTTTACATTTTTAATGATTTATTTATTTTTATTTCATGTGCATTGATTGGTGTTTTGTCTGCATGTTATGTATGTGTGAGAGTGTCGAGTTGTTTGGGACTGGAGTCAAACACTTGTGAGCTGCCCTGTGGGTGCTGGGAATTGAACCCAAGACCTCTGGAAGAGCTGCCAGTGCTCTTAACCATTGAACCATCTCTTTGGCTCCTGGATTTAATCTTCTTCACCACCCAGTGAGCTAAATCCACTGGATTAATCTTTCAATGACTGAGTTCTGTAAGTGTTGGGGAGAGATTTAGAGAAAAGTTTGAGAAGATTTTAAAAATGTGTTTATTGATGTTGAAAACTGGTGCACTCCTTCCCCAGAATGCAGCCTCTTGTGTTTGGAGAACTCGATCTGAGGGTTCACACACGCTCCCCCCCCCAACGTCGCATTTACCAGGCGACACTTGCTCATTCGGTCAGCGACACTCGCTAGCAATTCAGCCAAGCATCTCGTGTGACAGAATCGTGACGTTACATGCTACGTAAGCGTGCAACATGACCATTGATTACGCACATGCGTAGTAGTGAGTACTGGCAGCCGGTTTTTAGCGCCATATTCCCGGCTCTCTCTTTCTTCTCTCCTCTTCCTCTTCTCCACGCATGTGTCTCTCCCACAGGCCTGCGCACTCCCTATTTTATCTCTAATAAACTCTTATAAGCAGATTCTGTCATTTCCTTGCAGGGTAAGAACACAACGCAGCTAAATAACTAACACCATCTTCTCAGGCTGTCTGGCTGTCTGACTCTCATTCTCCAGGTACTGTGGAGCAGGCTGACCTTGATTGCAGAGATCTGCTTGCCTGTCTCCTGAGTACTGGGATTAAAGGAGTGGGCCACCACCACCTGGGGGACAGGGCCTCTTGTAATCCAGGCTTTCTTCAGAACTGAAACATTGCTGAGGATGACCTTGAACTTCCGATCTTCTCTTTCACTGCTTCTATGATTACTGACATATACCTCCAGGCCTAGTTCATCTGATGAAGAAGATCAAACTCAGTGCTTCCTGCTCTCTAGACAAGCTGTCTACCAGCTGGACTATTCCCCCAGCTTCTAAACTGTTCTTTCTATCATTAAAAAAAACCTAATCCTGGACCAGGCTGTGGAGGCACACGCCTTTAATCCCAGCACTTAGGAGGTAGAGACAGGCAGATCTCTGTTTGAGGCCAGCCTGGGCTACAGAGTGAGTTCCCGGAAAGGTGCAAAGCTACACAGAGAAACCCTGTCTGAAAAACAAAAACAAAACAAAACAAAAAACCCTAATCCCAGCATGTTGGCAAATCCCAGCACCTGGGAGACAGAGGGAGGAGGAGGGGATCAAAATCAATGTGCTTCAGTGTGAGCTAGAGGCCAGCATGGACTATTGAAGAGTTTGTACAATAATCACAAAACTCACCCGACGGTGGTAGTGCACACCTTTTCTCTCAGCACTAGGGAGGCAGAGGCAGACAGATCTCTGTAAGTTCAAGGCCAGCCTGGTGTACAGTCCAGGCCAGCCAGGACTACACAGAGAAACCCTTCTCGAAAAAAACAAAAAAAGAAAAAGAAAAAAACCTTTTGATCACTACCTGCTACCCTACCTGTTTCTTTTCGTGTGTGTGTGTGTGTGTGTGTGTGTGTGTGTGTGTGTCTGTGTGTGCTTGTATGTTTCCCTGTGTCCATGTTGTGTGTGTTTGTTTGTGTGTGCTTGTATGTTTCCCTGTGTCCATGGTGTGTGTGTGTGTTTCAAACTCTGGTATATAAAAATATGGTCTCTTGTCTAAGATGGCAATAAAATAGTTGATTATGATCCAAATTTGAATAATCATGGCTATGGGACATCAATTCACAATGAGTAACACTCCACAATGGGAAAATTTATATGAACTTCCTTCTCTCTAATAGCCTTATCTATTTGTTATTTGTTGCAAAGGGTCTCACTGTGTACCCCTGCCTGGCCTAGCACTCACAGAGATCTGTGAGCCTCTGACTCCTGGTCATGGAGTAAAGACATGTACCACCATAGTTGGCTCTTTGATGTGACTGTTTTCTGTGTGCCAGAGACAGAAACCAGGGTCTCTCTGCCACTGACCACTAAATCTGGTCTCTCAAACTTATTTTCCACTTTATTTTGAGACAAGGTAGAGTAAGATGCTACAAAAATAACTAAATCAAAAACCAACCAACCACTCTGGTGGGTCACGAGGTGAGGTGGGTGCTATAGCAAGGCACAGAGATTTCTGGTCATAAGATGTTGCATTTAGCCGGGTGGCGGCGGCGGCGGCGGCGGCGGCGGCGCACGCCTTAAATCCCAGCACTCGGTAGGCAGAGCCAGGCGGATCTCTGTGAGTTCAAGGCCAGCCTGGACTACCAAGTGAGTCCCAGGAAAGGAACAAAACTACACAGAGAAACCCTGTCTCCAAAAAACCAAAAAAAAAGATGTTGCATTTAGTGCCTTCCCAGCCTCAGAGTAGGTGGAGCCAGCTGAAGCCAACCCAGCCTGCATTTCAAGTTTGATCTAAAGTTAGATTGTTAGAAGCTGAGCTTAGTAGCTAATGGCTATTCAAAGATCTAAGATACCTTGAGATAACTTTGGCTCTGACCTTCAGCATTCTATCCTTGCCCCATTAGGATGCTCTTCTACTCAGTCAAGGTCACAGTCTTAGGGATCTTGAGCTCATGTCCAGCTGTTTAGACATCTGCTGTGTGGAGAGGAGAGAGCTTCAGTCCACAGACCCTCAGTTCTGGGTTTCCTGCTATTGCCTTGTTTTCTGTTTTCTTGCATCCATTTTCACTGATGTCTCCAACACGGGAAGGTCACCGGCCCTGTAGGTGCAAGGTCCTCTGGACCAACCTCACCCTGACCTTTGCAGCTCTGACCTGGGATCATTGATGGTGCCTTTGCCACTGTTTGACCTTGACTTTCAGGCCCCCCTTGTCTTTATGCTCTTGCTCCTTGGGCTGATTCTGCCTGTGTGTGGGCACCTCTTCTCTGTTGCCCCTTTGAAGGAAGGCCATTCCCAGGGTCCTGCCTTAACACACACAAAAAATCTGAATGGCCTCAGTAAAGACATTCCCCATCAGCACAGGCTTTCCCCAGTATACCCACCTAGTTCAGGCTTTTGCCTATCAAACACCATTGCCAGTTACTCCAAAGTGTATGTTTATCCCATACCTTCCTCCTCTATGTGGTCCCAAATATCTCACATTGAACATTACCAAAACCCAGAATATCCCCCCCAAACCCTCGGTGGAAACAGCTCCTCCCTTCTCTGCTGACATGCCCTCCCGTCACGCACAGCTCAGGCCTGAGGAACTCATCCTCTTTATACGTCCAGCTTACAGGAAGTCCAGTTTGCTCTGCCTTCTGGGCACACTGACATGAGTGTCTTGGTTTCATTTATCATGTTGCCTTCTGTTGTCTCTTCCACACTGAATTCCTGCCATGGACCCTAAGGTGTCCTTGTTTGTTTGCCTAGCAGTCAGAGCTGTCCCCAGAGGGCACCAGGTCCTGGCACCCCTAAACCAGAGCGATGACTGTATCCTTGTGAAAGGAGAGACCTCAAGAATTGTTTCCTGAGTCCCATACCCAGCCTTCCCCTTGATCCTGTACATTGCTATCCCTGTTACATTTTCACACAGCCACCTTCCACAATCTATCTATCTCTGTGGGTTTGGGGCCAGCCTGATCTCAAATCAAGTTACAGAACAACCAGGGCTGCACAGAGAAGCTCTGTCTCAAATCTTAGAGAGAGAGAGAGAGAGAGAGAGAGAGAGAGAGAGAGAGAGAGAGAGAGAGAGAGAGAGAACTGTGTTCTGCTGTGTCCCATCTGCCTGATGATCCCACCAGTATACTTGGTAAATTCATTAATTTATGACAGAGATCAGCCCGCCTCGGCAGGCTTGTATTAAAGATGTAAGCCACAACAGCCTGGCCAGAAATCTCTTCCATACATTTCAGATGTTCTAAAACGCTTAGCTTTAGGTGGTGGAAGGTGGCTGTGTGAAAATGTAACTACATTTTCCACAGGCTTTTCTGATTGTCACAAGGATATTAGCTGAGATGCAGAGGTTGCTAAAAACCGGGTACTGAGAGGACCAGAGAAAATTTATGCTATTTAAAGCTCTTGAACTACAACTTTCCATCCTGCCACAGTCTCCCTGCAGGATCTTCACAGTGTGGATTCTAAGGGGAACTACAGTTCAAAATTTGTTGGCTCAGGTGGACTCTAGTATGTTCTTCTTAAACATGTAACAACAAAATAAAAGGATTTCAATCTACCAGCAAGCTTACTCCATGGTAGACCCCACCTAGTTACTCAGTTATATTCCAGCACATGGAGAAGTTTTCCTTTGGGAACCTGGGAAGCTATTAACTAAAACTGTCTGTACCTTCATTTTATGAGTGAGTAGGCCATAGGACACCCTGTGAGATGGCTCAGTGACAGTGAGCATGTGGAAGAAGGGAGCCAACAGTGTGAGACAGTGAATGCCCAAGTACAGGATCCTTTCTCAATAGAACTCTAAATGGACAGAACGGTTGGTACCATGTTCTACCAACTATTTGTCAAAATGTAAAATAGTTGTGTCTTGTGTTTGTTTTGTATGTTCTGAAGTTGTCTTGTAATAAAGAAATAAGATTTTCAGAATGTCCATGAAAGTCATTGCTTCACTAGAGCTGGCAGCATTAGATTTCTGATCTCTTTTCAGTACAGGGGCTGTTTGTGTGAATAGTGCAGGGCCTAGGCCTGAAGATGCTGAGCCATGGAGGCTTCATGAAAGCCATTGCTATCTTTAAGACTGGTAACAGGACACTTTCCTCTCAGAGAGGAAGTCATGGAATCTTCTGACCAGAAGTGGAGCTAATGAAGTACTAGGCAGGTTTACTCATGTTTTTATGAGTAGTAAAAACCATTTAAGAAACAACATTGAAATCCAGATGTTGGAATCTAAAGACAGGTAACATCATTCATAAATGGGCTTAAAAGTAGCACTTATAGGGATTCTGGGAGGATTTGGTTCCTGTGAGTAAATAGATCATTGTTTCCTTCACAGCAGATTCTACAAAATCTGAGTAGACACTGGTACACTGGTGCTATTTTACCTGTAGGAAATCTAGGCATGGATGGGTTCTGTGAATGGTAGGTTTTGATCTGTACCTAGTGCTTTTCTAGTTATCTCTAGACATTCCCCAGAAAGATGTGGTCTCAGTCATTATGTGTGGAAATATGAGAGATGCTTTATAGTCTCTCTCAGTCCATCTTGCTGGTGTTTTTTGGTTGAGATTCAGGGACAACCACTGTGGCTCTGAGCAGAAACAGCTCTGTGTCCACTAGGGGGCAAGCGCATCCTTGCCATTAGAAGACTGGTCTCTGCTTAGAGTTCTACCAGAGAACACACTCTTGTCTCTGCCTTCCGTTTTCTGTTTGCTGCCTTACGTATCTCATGACCAGAAGTGAGATTGCTGGATGAATGTGAGGAAGGACTGGGAAAGAAGAGGGTGTTTGGAAGGACAGGGGTCGCTAGCAGGAAGGCCTGTGTGATTCATAGACAGAGTGGATCCATGCCCTGACACAGTGTGCTGAGTGCCACAGCTAACCAGTGTCTTCTCACTGTCCTGCAGGTCAACACCATGATGCACCCTCAAGTCTTCATTGCAGGACTCATACTGCTTCTCCAAGGTCAGTGAGTAGGTGAGCTGGGGGAGGCTGAAGAGGCTAGAGCTGGCATAAGAGATGATAATCCTTGGGCCTTTTCAATTATGGCTTATGTTGTGAGCAGAGAACCAGGATAAATTGTAGCTCCAAAGAACTTTCTTAACCTGTATGAATTTCAAAACTCATGGCTAAATAAACATGGTCACCAAGAACATGTCAGGCATGAGGTGAGAACACATGCATGCATGTGAAGGACAAGTAAGGGGGAGTGCATATGCATGAATGTTATAAGCAAGTATGGGGTGAGAGCACATGTATGGATGCTAAGGACAAGTAAAGCTGATTGCATGTACATGCATGTGATGGACAAGTAAGGATGATTGCATGTGCATACACGTTATGGCAAGTAAGGGTGAGTGCACATGCATGCATGTTATAGTCAAAGGTTAATAAAAAATTACAAACAGAGCTTTCCATGCATGATGACTACTGGAAGTCAGCCTTCATTACATTTCTTTGTGTATTTTCTTTTGCTTTTTAAAACCATTTTCATATATTTAACTTAAAAACATTCTAGGGGTTGGGGATTTAGCTCAGTGGTAGAGTGCTTGCCTAGCAAGCACAATGCCCTGGGTTCAGTCCTCAGCTCTGAAAAAAGAAAGAAAGAAAGAAAGAAAGAAAGAAAGAAAGAAAGAGAGAAAGAAAGAAACATTCTAATGCAAAATGTTCTATTAAAGGGGGAATAGAAGGAATAATATAATTATATAATTGATTTTGAGACAGGGTCTAAATTAGTCCAGGCTGGCCTCCAACTCTATAGCTAGCTGAGGATTACCTCAAACCTTTGATCCTCCTGCCTCTACCTATAGAGAGCTATGATCACGGGTGAGAAATAAAATATATGTCTGACTTAATTGTAATAGCATGTATTTTATTTGTGATCATAAGATATTTTGTTGTAGAATATTGTTTAAGACATGTTACATTTGTTAATGCTGTGGAACATTCGTTTAATGATGCAAAGATGTGTTACATATTTTTTGTTGTTGTTGCATTTGTTTAACTCTGTGAAGCTGTGCTTCTATTAAAACACCTGATTGGTCTAATAAAGAGCTGAACAGCCAGTGGCAAGGAAGGAGTAAGGATAGGAAGATCGGCAGGCAGAGAGAATAAATAGGAGGAGGAAAAGAGAAAAAGAAAGGAGCAAGACAACAAGGAGAGCAGGGCACTGGGGCCAGCCACCCAGCCACCCAGCCACATGGCAAGCAATGGATTAAGAGTGAAAGTAAGATATACAGAAGTAAGAAAAAGAAAAGGCCCAGAGGCAAAAGGCAGACAGGAAATTTTAAGTTAAGGAAAGCTGGCTAGAAATAAGCCAAGCTAAAGCAAGGCATTCATAAGTAATAATAAGACTTTGATGATTTATTTGGGAGTTGGTGGTGGGCCCCCAAAGAGCAAAGGAGCTAAAAGAGGCCAGGCGATGGTGGCACACGCCTTTAATCCCAGCACTCGGGAGGCAGAGCCAGGTAGATTTCTGTGAGTTGAAGGCCAGCCTGGGCTACAGAGTGAGATCCAGGATTGGCACCAAAACTACACAGAGAAACCCTGTCTTGATAAAAACAAAACCAAAAAACAAAACAAACAAACAAACAAAAAACAGTATTTAGCAAAATCAACTAATGAGTGTCCCAGTAAGATATATACTCATTATAGAACAAGTAATACGCTTTCTAGACCATGTCCCAAACTGACAGCCTAGGCCTGCATATAGATGGTTAGAAATCTCACAGTTCATTGTTTTGTGCTTTTGTTTGTTTGTTTGTTTGTTTGTTTGTTTGTTTCCTATGCTAGGATCCAACACAGTGGCTAGCATGGGCTAGTGCACTGTATCATTGAGCTGTATCCTCAGACCTCAGAATTCCTTTGAAGGCCACTGTGGAAGCTATTGTTATTAGAAATTTTATTCCACCATCCCCAAAAGAATAATATTTAATCATTTCAGTTTTTAAATTGCACCATTACATTATTGGTTGCGTATTTTCTGAGTATGTGGTCTTACTTTGCTAGTTAGTAGGTCTTGCTCAAGTTCTGGAATGTCACCAACTTTTAAGAAAGGACCTTTGCTTAGTGTGTGTGTGTGTGTGTGTGTGTGTGTGTGTGTGTGTGTGTGTGTCTTGAGAGTCAATCATAAAATTCAGAACAAGCCTCAGTCTCTCCTTTCTGAAGAGTGACTTTGAAGTTACTAAGGTTGTGCCTTGAAGCCAACAATGCTTTTCCAAAGCCCTTGCTCTGCTCTTTGATTAGGAGAGGTTGGAAGAGTTAGTGATTTTGTTGTCATAGCGCTGTGGGGGAGGAGGAGGAGGGATGGTTTGAGACAGGGTCTCCAAATCCTAGACCTGTCTTCAACTCACTAATTAAATGAAGCTGGCATTGAATTCCTCATCTTTCTAACTCTACCTCCCGAGTTCTGGGTTTAAAAGCATTTCCCACCGCTCATCTTCTGATATAGAAAGTTTTAAATTTTTAAAAAAGAAACATTTGAGCTGGTCTCAGTGGCATATGTTTAATATCCCAGCACTTAGGAGTCAGAGGTGGGAAGATCATGATTTTGAGCCAGATGAGGTATAAAAAACTCTCTCTCCAAAGAAAGTCACTCACTGAAGTTGAGAAAAGAGAAGAAAAGCTGCGTGAATATCATACCACCAAGAAATTGTTTTGTTCTCAAATGGGTCCATTAAGTGATCAAATTGAGGAAGAATATGCTAAGAGGAAACTGTTAACAGTCTTCAAACTCAAGCTGTAAAACTGCACATTTAATCATGGTATTGGGGAGATAGAGGCAGCCTGAGCTCTGGGAGTTTAAAGTCAGCCTGGTTTACACAGCAAGTTCCAGTCCAACCAAAGCTACAAAGTGAGATCCTGGCTCAGAAAACCAAATGACAACAACAGACATTAAGTTGTCATTCCCTCCAACCCCTCCTCAACTCCCAAAACACCAATGATAAAGAAGGGCTGGAGCAGTAGTTCAGTGGACAGCACTTGCCTCACTTTTATAATACCCTAAATTAAATTCCAGTTCAATACCCCTACCGTAATTTTTCTGAAAAGAAATAAGAACAAAATTTTAGGAAAATGTTGGGTACTAATTCTTCATTTCTTCCCCCTCTCTTCTTTTTTCCATCACAGGTGCTCTGGGCTCTTACACAGTAGTGGAAGGTGTGGTGGGTCACCCTGTCACACTGCCATGTACTTACTCAACACTTGAGGGAGTCACTACCACATGCTGGGGCCTTGGTGAATGTCGATCTGTTTATTGTGCTAGAACGCTTATCTGGACCAATGGATATCAAGTCTCCTATAAGAGGAGCAGCAGATACCAGCTAAAGGGGCATATTTCAGAAGGAAACGTGTCCTTGACAATAGAGAATGCTGTTCAGAGTGACAGTGGTCCATATTGTTGTATAGTGGAGATTCCTGGATCTTTCCGTTATGTGACCTATTCCTTGGAAATTAAACCAGGTAAGCTTTCCTTATTTCCTTTGTTTATTTCTTCAAGTGACCCTAGTCCTCTGTGTGCTAATATTTTCTGTTTTCCTCTAAGAAGGGAACCGAAGGTTGCTATAAATACATTTGTGTATAGGTGGAGAGTTCTGCTCCCTGTCTGCCCTGCCTTGAGCCTTTGAAATAGGTCTCATATCTAGTCACACAATTAGTTGCCTGCACACTGGAAATGTCCATATAGAAGCAGGTTCCCTCCAACACCTGTTCTCTGTCATTCGGTAGTGTACTAACAGATGAGCAGAAGCAGCTAGTCCATAAATGACGCTGACACACAATTCCCTCCAATGAGCTTTATTAGAATGAGGAGGTCCCAAGGCCGAGATCAGACCTCCAGATGGTAGGAAGAGCATTAGACAGAAACAATACCATCTATGAGGTTCATCCCTTGATGGGTTGTGAAGAGGATTCCAGGGAAGGAGGGGCTTCTCTTTACAACCTGGCGAGGAGTTTCATTAAGAGCAGAAATGTGAGAGGGAGAGAGGGAGGATTAGAGAGAGAGATAGCTGCCATGACTGGAATGTCAGGTTTACAGAGGATCCTCTTCAGACAGCAGCCTGCAAAATAATCCTCTGAGAATTCCTCCTGAGGAGTCTCAGGCTGGTCCCCAGAGCAAGGGGCAAGTCTGACTTGTTACATCTTTTAGTGGTGGAGGTGTTAGCTGCTAGGTCTCAGGATGAAGACTAACTAAGGTGCATATTAACATATCAAAGCAGACACTGGCTGCCATGCTCTCAGCAAGGCTAATACCTGGCAGTCATGTGGAGAAGAGTGCTGGAGTCATGAGCTGTGGTTACCTTTCTAGAGCTTTATTGGGAAAGAGAGGGAGAGAGAGAGAGAGAGAGAGAGAGAGAGAGAGAAACAGAGAAACAGAGACCGTGCAGAGGGAAGAGAGCAGAAAGAGAGAAGGAACACACAGAGGGCCCACCCGCTTTTTAGGCTGGTGACATTAAGGATAGAATCCTTACAGCATTTATTATTGTGTGGCTGTGTGTGAATGATGTGTATGTGGTGGGTTTGCATACCATGATGAATTTGCCAGAGGACAAACTTGTGTGGTTGGTACTATCGTTATACCCTTGTGTGAGTTCTCAGAATGTAAGTCAGCTGGCCAAGCTTTCGAGTCAAGGGCTTCTACCCATTGAACCATTTTCTGAATCTCTGTTTATTGATTGACTGATTTATTGATATTGAGAGTAGGCCTTGTTTTGTAAATCAGGTTGATCTGGAACTTCTTGCTCATGCCTTAGCCTCCCCAGTGTTGAGATAATGGGCATGTGCGACCACACCTCGTTAGGATGAAGTCCATTATCATAGGCAAGGAGCTGACTTCCAAATCTATGCCTGAGAGGCAACTTAGGGAAGCCAGAAGAACCTGGTCATAGCATGTGCAAAGAAAGATATATAGATATGGCATTGGGGGAGAGACATAAGGTGCTAAGTGTGTGAAATTATATTACTTACCTGGCTAAAGTTAAATGATTCTGGCCTTCAAAGGAACCCACTCACATGAGAATAAACCCACATTCAAATACACACACACACACACACACACACACACACAGAGAGAGAGAGAGAGAGAGAGAGAGAGAGAGAGAGAGAGAGAGAGAGAGAAATAAAAAAAAAAAAACTGCCTTATCAGATGTCTAGAAATTTGTCAAGCATGCCTGAGACCTTGGGTTCTGTCCCTAGAACTGTAAACACACAATGACCAAGTGAGGGCTGTGGTTGTAGCTGGGGAAGGCGCTGTCCAGCACACATTCCTGCCTAAAACCCTGGGGTAAGATTCCCAGCACTAGAAGGGGGAATGGCATGGCATGTCACCATAAAATTACTAGTTTCCATTGATTAATTGAAGGTTTTATGGAGCTTAGAAATTTGTTAGCAGGTCAGTGCTTACAAAGTTACTGTTTGACCACTGAGTGAGTCCAGAAGTGAGCCAGCAACTCTGATTCCCCCTTTAACAACCAAGTCCACATCTTCTCATGGTTTAAACACATGGAGCTTCCTCTTCAGCTGCTCTGGGACCCTCATCAGCTCCTTTGACTTTCCCATCTACCTGGGGAAAAAAATGCCCCAGGGCAAGAGAAGCAAAGCTCCTGAGCTGGTGATTCTTTCCTGGCTTTGTTCTCACAGTGACTTCTGACTAGATTGTCCACATGCTTGCTTTTCTCCCCCTCAGAGATTTATACTCTCCAGGGAGGGGTATACTGTGCTCAGGCCTCTGCCCACACATTAGACTGGATCAGCAAACTAACCAGACCAGGTTAGAAACAGACCCCCTGCTGCTGGGAAGAGTTTTACTGCAGCACAGCCACACCCACTCCTTGCTAAGTTGTCAGCAGTGACTTTCATTGATTGACATGAGTGCTTGCTCCTGAACACCTGTTTTTATGTCCCTGAGACAAAAATCCTTTCATCTGACCCTCTCCATAAAAGGGGCTTGAGGGCCAGTGAGATGGCTCAGTGGGGAAAGGTGCCCACTGCTAAACCTAATGACCTGAGTTCAATCCCTGGGCCCACGTGGTGGAAGGAGAGAACAGACTCTGAAAAGTTATCCCCTGGCATCCGCATTTGTGACATCCCACAAACACACAAATAAAAGATTAAATAAATGTAGTGAATTTAAGGAGCAGGCTCTACTCCCACTACTTCCCTATACATAGTAGGAACACTGCAGTTTTTTCTTCTATTCAAAGTAAACACACACTATATTAAGGGACTACATTGTATTCAAGGAATGTAAAGGAGAGTTTTCAAAGCAATCATTCCTCATTGTCTGGGTTTTATTTTGTAGTTAGCACAGTCCAGATCAAAGGAGATTACTTACAGGGAACACATGTGTCTGCTGACACAGACAGCATGAGTCCTGGCTGACTGTGTGATCCCAGCACCACTTTGCCTTAGCTCCTGTCTAGGAACTCTGCACACTGAGACCATCAGTAGCTGTTTGGATCCTTGCAGCCTTTGGATGCTGTTGATTTGTGAATTGTAGGTTGAGCCTCTCAAATCCAAACATCCCAAGTCTTCAATGCTCCAAAATCTGGAAACTTTTGAGTATGGACTTGATAATTCACCTCGAAATCTAAATAACATGAAAGGATCATATGCAGAATTATCCACAGTTTATAAGGTTACCTTTAAGCTATATAGGTAAAGAGTAATTATATGAATGCTACATCAATCCATGTTTATACTTGAACCCTACCCATAAGATATTATCTATATGCATATATTCCAGATATTTAAACAAGATTTAAATTATCACACTCTGGGTACCAAGCATTTGTGGATAAGTGGTATTCACCTTGTCTGTCTTACATTGGAAGGCACCATAGACAATATCCACTCTCTACCCAATTGTGCAAATCCCATTTAGTTGGGGCTTGTGTAGGATCTGCAAGCTAAGATGCAGGGCTGTATGTTGTGTCCTCTGGGGACTGACTGAAATGAACATGCTGGGCCTGGAAATGTGGGTGAAGTCAGTCACCACTGACAGCAGTGCCAGCCCCTCATAATCTCACAGTCTTACATCCATGCTTAGACATCTGAGGACCTGACACCCGTCCCTTATACAGTGTGTCCTTAGGAACATGGGCTCTGTGCTCAGCTCCATGTGATAAGTGTAGCTGCCTCTTATTGGTCCTGCCCAGTTCTAGTTGGTCAATGACAAAGAATAGAAGTTCAGGAGAGGAGCCTCTCTGGGGAGAGCCCCTCATGGGTGCTACAATAGAAGCACTTGCCTATTCTTGCTTGACTGATTTTTCTTTGTTTCAATTTCTAAATGCAGAAATTCCCACAAGTCCTCCAACAAGACCCACAACTACAGCAAGACCCACAACTATAGGAAGACCCACAACTACAGCAAGACCCACAACTACAGGAAGACCCACAACTACAGCAAGACCCACAACTACAGGAAGACCCACAACTACAACAAGATCCACAGCTACAACAAGACCCACGACTATTTCCACAAGACCCACCCATGTACCCACATCACCACGAGTCTCCACCTCTACTCCTCCAGCACACACGCAGACTCACACACCAGGTACAACCCAATGTAGTTCAGGACCCAGAGTCCTTCTCATGAGAGTCGTAAGACAGACAGTGAATCAAGTCAGAAGTATAATATAGGTGAAGAGTTCTTAGCTGAGCCCTAAACAGCTTCACAACGTCTGTAATTTTCCAGTCATAAGTTACATTCACCCTCTGCTCTGCAAGAGCTTGAAGATGGAGGACACCTGTCTCTCCATTTCATATTCTCAGGTGATTCATTACTAGCCAGACTTAGGTGGATCACTGATCTAGGACAGCTGATGAGGATGGTAGGAATCTGGTCCAGCTGGACATGACTTTCTGATGAAAAACTAAGGACTGACTGAAAACTAGGGTCAGGATAGGGAGACTCTTGACCCTTTACATCCATTCTGGAATTGGGCCATCCAGCTGAGGCCATAGTTCAGGGAGGCTATCATTTAGCATTTCCTGAGCATCAGGTAGTATGCTGCGTGCTTCCTGATGCAGACACTTAATTCTCAGACACTTCTGTTCTATATACCTGTGACATGTCCCTATTTTATAGTGACAGGAACTGACAGAGTCAGAAAGCTCATGGTGGAAGTTATGAGGAGATAAAGTGGCTCATACTCTGTCCCTGTTCACTTGGGTTGGAAGCTGGTTCTTCTGATTCCAGGGTCAGACCTCTGTCATGAGCATGGATGCTTAGAGGGTTTGTTGTATTTTCACATCCTCACTAGCAAGGCATCCTAACTCCACCCTTTTAAAGAGGCAATGAATGACTTGTAAAGTTTACTTTAAGGATCTCTCAATTTATTCATGTAGCATGAAAAGTGCAATATGAGTCATCAAATTCAAAGGCTTTAGGAAATGATTTAACATGCTCATGCTTTTGAGTGAGGCCATGTAGTTAGTTCATACTTCATTCAAATTGCCTACAGATAAAGTTGATATTAATGGGTAGTAACCTGACTTACAGATGGGTAGAAGTTTGCCATCCTGAAGGCAACTTTATGTTCTAATCCTCTACATCTAGGAGTGAAAAGATAGCTGTGAGATGGGTTCTCGAAGCTTCCTAAAATGTGTTAATCCCTTGAGGTAGGGCTGGATCCTGACAAGCAGAGGAAGCCACACAGCTTTCTGTCATTGTTGTTGTTGTTTTAGTAATCTGATGGGAGGTATTTATATCCTGTCCTCTCATTGGCCTTCTGGTACTTTCAAGCAGGAGGACTCTGAAGGACTGGGCTACATGCCAAGTGTGCAGAGGCCTCTAGGTTATAACTGGGATTTTAGAGCACAGGATTTGTGAGAACAACCCTCTGTTCCAGGCAGCTGCACACACTGAAGAACTGTGAGATCTCTCAGGATTGACAAAACTTTTCAATGCTTAGAAGCTGCCTGCTTCAGAGGATGGGCTCATGAACTGAGTTTGGAGAGCATAGACAGGTTTTTGACTTGACTGGAAACTGAGATTTAAGAGAAACATTTGGCCACAAGCCCTGATGACATCCTGGGAGTTGTTTAATATAATTTCATAGTTTTATTGTTAGTTTACTAAAGAATTGCAGTTGAGGGTTGACTGTCCAGTCCAGGGAGAAGGCAAACACAGTGGCTACTGTAAAAAGAACACATATCCTCACATCCACCTCGGGTGCTCATCCTAGTTGTCCCAGATAGTATTCATGGAATATAGGATGTGATGTAGTAAGAACAGGAGAAAGTGACCCAGACTAGGGAAGCAAGTTAAGCTCATGATGCCTTTTATCAACAACTTAATTTTGTAATGTGTAACCATCTGACATTTGGGTTGTCCTGTCATTAGTTCAGAAGGACAGTCACCTCCTCTTACATGTTTGAGTATCAGGACAAAAGAGGACAGTAGTGCAGAACAGGAGGGTGTTGATCAATTATAAAGATCAGGTTGTAGTGAGGTAGGGGATCCAGAAGGACCCTGAGGAGCCATGAGAAGCCCAGGTTTAGGTATTCCAGTCTGGTCACAACCAACTTACTCCAAGATCCTCCCTTGTTCTGAAAAAGAAAGTATTTAGAGGATCCCAGAGAGGCAAGTGCTCA
>NW_023504664.1:0-14346 GCF_004664715.2 Peromyscus leucopus | reverse complement strand
GCTCTGCAGATGAAGTGGGCTGTGGGTGAGAACAATGTAGGGACTCCAGAAGAAAAGGGAAACACAGGCTGCACTAGAGTGTTCCATGTGGAAGCCTTTGGTGAGCAATGGAAGATGAGTCAGAAAACACAGGAAGTCACTGTTAGTACAGGAATGGATGGAGGACAGGAGAACTTGTTTCAATCAGCCATTCAATCAACAATGAGAAAGATTTTATATATAATATATCATATGATATATTATATATATGAGAGAGAGAGACTGGGTCGGGGGATTCCACAGCACAAGGCAGGCTGCAGAGTAGGATCCATCACCAGAGTGATGCTGCTACCTTGAGAAGAACTCAATGATGAAATGGTCTGTCTATTCCATGTTCTTCATTGAGCTCATTGCCATGGAAAGAAGTGTGGATTATCTGGGGCTTTAATAAGACCTTCTGGGCGCTAGTTGCACAGTTGTGTGGTGGTGGCTCATGCCTTTAATCCATCACTTGGGAGGCAAAGGCAGGAAGATCTCTGTGAGTTCGAGGCTCGCCTGGGCTACAGAGTGAGTTCCAGGAAAGGTGCAAAGCTACACAAAGAAACCCTGTTTTGAAACCCCCCCCCAAAAAAAGAATAAGGCCTGCAGTTAAGTGTGTAGTGAGAAACTTTGAAACTTCATGTCCTTTTCCTAGAAGGTCAAATGACCCTTGTCTTGATAAATTGTAATCTTAACTGAGTGTTCAGTTCTCCATGTGTTAATATTGACTGTATGTGTCAGAGGAGTTCAGGAGTCTAGAATGGGAAGTATGAGATAATTCTGAATTCTGATAATGCTGTCCAGAATAATAGGACACATCACTTGCTCAGACAATGCCAATCTTTGGATACATTTCTCAGAGGAGTCAGCTGAGGCAGAAATGGGTAGGAAGGAGCCGTTCCTGCTTAGAGGCTGGGGGAGGCACTGGGGGAGGTGACACTAAGGTTTGTTTCTATTTCCTTGGTGGGGGCCAAACTCCAAAGCTGAAACAGTTCTTGCATTGTTCTCATTGCAGAACCCACTACAATTTATCCACATCAGACAACAGCTGAGGGGACAGAAACCCCATCCTATACTCTTACAGGTAACTAAATTCTCCTCCCTTATCCCCTTGAAAGGTCCGGATCTTTTTTTTTTTAAATGCCGAATGCTGTTTATTGAAGGAGGGAGGAGGTCTTAAGGTCTTCAATACAGGCTTACAGCATAATGGGAGAACCCCGGAGGGCAGAAGTTCACTACCAATATTTTACAATCTTGCATCTAAGCTGTTAATGTCCTTTATACTGGATACACAGACAAGGAACTTCCCTTAAGCATTCAGGAGGGTGGAACCCAGCAGGGAATTGGCATAGGGAGGGTATCAAGGTCAAGGTCAGCAAGCAAGGCAACAGTTACCCAAAATGGGGGCCAGGGACCTACAGGTCCCCCTTTTACTAAAAAATGAGCTTCTGACTTAGGTTGCGTGGGACATCAGCAGGTCACCTTACCTGTCATGGAGACGCCTGCCCAGGCCCCACAGGCACTCTGTCTTAGGTTTGTGAGTGCCCCCAGGCATTGCCGTCTCTGAATACTCATTATCATACCGGTTCAATCATGTATGAGCTGCAGGGTTAACTGCTGCCAAAGATCTCAAAGTGGCACTGCGCTTGCAATCTGTGCGTTCGACACAGAAGAGACCAACAGAAGTCCTAACCCACCCATATCCAGTAGGCTAAAGGCAACTGAGCCTTTCTGAAGGTCCAGATCTTGATGAAGCTGGTGATAGGCACCCTCTGCAACAATATAGATCTGACATTGTAAAGTGGTAGCAGGGACAGAGACACAGCTCCATTCTACCTCCTCACAGCATCTTCAATTGATACTTTCCCCATAAGCTCCTCCATTGAGGCCAAACTAAGCGGTATGGCTTCTCTGAAGAAAATAATGTCAGGGACAGTCAATGTGATGGAGTGTTGAAGATATTTAACAGGTCCTAAGCACCTGGTCATTATGAAGACAGATGCTTAGGAAAGGAATAGGGCACACTGAGGCATGCATATGGACTTCTCCATGCAGAGCACTTAGGTTTCTTTACATTGAGTATACATGTGATGTGATGGCTCTCAAGTCAGGTCTATAGAGATTACTAAGAAATACTCCATCCCCTTGTTGCTGTAAGTTTTGAATCAGTGCTCCAAGATGTCGTTTACAGTAAATATATTTGAATAATGTTCTTCCACAAACAATGTTGTGATGTGGATTTCTCAGGGATATTTCTTACATTCAGGAATGGGAGAGAAGGGCTCTAAATGCCAGGTTTCGAATCATTATTCCTGGAAGGTCTTACTAAGGGCCTAAGTCAAAAAACAGAGCCTATCATTTTTTAATAAAAGAGGGACCTGTAGGTCCCTGGCCCCCGTTTTGGGTAACTGTTGCCTTGCTTGCTGAGCTTGAACTTGATATCTTCCCTATGCTAATTCCCTGCCAAGTTCCACCCTCCTCAATGCTTAAGGGAAGTTCCTTGTCTGTGTATCCTGAATAATGGGCGTTAATAGCTTAGATGCAAGATTGTAAAGCATCAGTAGCGAGCTTCTGCCCTCTGGGGTTCTCCCATTGTGCTGTAAGCCTGTATTTAAGACCTCCTCCCTCCTTCAATAAATGACATTCGGCATATATATATAATGTATATTATGTATATATTTATATAATATATAATTGAATACTGTGAATGTAATCTATGAATGCCACAAATGTGATTAATATCATGAGTGTAATTACTCAATGTCATGAGTGTAATTTAAAAAATTAAAAATTAAAAAAAAAAAACAGAGCCTAGACTGAAGATGTTCCCTAAACCTAGTCATTGCCTTTGGTTCCTTGGAAGAGCTCTCACATTGAATAACATGTAAGCACACTAATGTGAAAATGAGGAGGACTGTGAGTCATCCAACCTTATTCTGCCTGGCAGGCCAGTTTTAGCAATAGTTGGGGACTCCCATAGACCTGTAGTGTTCCCACTTATTATGTGGCACTGTGTGTACATTGCCAGCAGAGATGTCTGTCATTTGCTAAAATTAGAAATATGGAGGCATCTGATGTCTGCTGCTCCATCTGTAAAATGCAGTGAAGGGGCTCCTTGTCAGGATGTTACAAACCTTGTGTATGTCTGATATAGGGTTCTGTGTTTCATACATAGACACAGAGAAACAATGAAAACAATAGATTCCTTGTTATAAAATAGACATTTCAAATGGACTTCAAATATATGTTCAAAACATGCTGTTCAATGGATCTTCTGCCATACTAAATCCTAACCCTCATATAGTGTAAGACACCTTGTGGGTAATATTTACAGATGTAGAAAAGAAAATCTAAATTCTTATAATTATAATTAATTTTCCCTCTTGTTGAGCAGATTTGAATTACACTGTGACATCCTCAGATGACTTTTGCAATAATTACACTGTAAATATATTCCTCACCAATTTATTAGCCATATTCACTGGTATATTTTCTGGGAAACTATTTATATTTAAAGATTCTGTCTGTAAAGTTAGTTCACAGATATTTGTATCAAAAAGAAGAAAGGAAAAGGAATCATTTGTAGTGGTATCTTCCTTATTCTTAGAACTCAGAAAGTTAAAACAAGACATCAGAAGTTTAGGACCAGTCTGGACCATTAGGCAACTTGGGCTACATAGTGAGACCCTGTTTAAAAAACTGTAGATAAATAAATTAATAAATATATAAAAATAAAGAAAATAAGAGTTGACACTTATAGAATGTTTGAATTCAAGTTTATCTAGGGTTCCCTTATATTATTTTTCTACCGAGTAACCATTCTCTGTAGAGCCCATTGATGATATTTTTTTTCTTTGCACAAACTTCCACATAACTAACCTATTAAGGTCTTAGACATTCTTAATTTTGCATGATTTTTCTCCTACAATTTCTCTACAGTAAGCCTCAGATTTTTTTATTTTTATTTTTTCTGAGAGAGGGTTTCTCTGTGTAGCATTGGAGTCTGTCATGGAACTCACTCTCTGTAGCCCAGGTGGCCTTGAACTCACAGAGATCTGCCTGTCTCTGCCTTCCAAGTGCTGGGATTAAAGGCATGTGCTACCACCACCCAGCATTCAGAGTATGAGATTTTCTATAGTTAAAAGTTAAGTTAAAAAAAGAATGAGTTAGCTAGAGGAGAGTAAATTAACATAGTGCAATATCAGAAACCATCATGCTGTGTTGAGAGTATTTCTAATTGAGCAGACTTGTACTGTTTTTAACACAACCCTGCATAGTGAAGTTGCAGCTGAGCTTGGTTAACTGCAGTGCAGGCATCTTTACCAGCAAGAAGAAATACTTTAAAATTAAATTCAAAACAAGAAATAGCAACATCTGGACTCTGAAGCTGTCAGTCTGGCTCTAGGTGCATTGAGAACAGTGCACACAGATACATTTGTGTGCTTGTGTCTAAGTTTTTAAGTTTGTTTTTTGAGACAGGGGCTCCTGGGGACAAGGGTGACCTTGAATTCTCTATGGAGATGAGAAGGATCATAAGGTCGGGGACATCCTGTCTCTACTTCCCAAGTCCTGGGATTACAGGTGTGCATCCCTATGCCTAGCAAATCATCCTACATTTTGAACCTGTAGATCAACTTTCAAGACTCCATCCATGAAAAGGTTGAAAAAAATAAATATTCAAAGATGAATAAGAAAGGATAGCCATTGTTGTCATTCATGATCAGGAAAATAAAATGAAGTAAATGTTCACATGGGCACAGTGGACCTGCCTGTGATCCAGGCACTCAGGGAGGTATAGGCAGGAGGATCAGAAGTTCATCATAATGGCTAGCTAGTGAGTGCCAGGCCAGCCTAGGGTACATTGAGACCCTCTCTTAAAACCAACAGACATTACTTTATATCCCCGTACCATTTGTCAGGAAGTTCCTGATTATCTCTTTCCTAAGAACCCTACTGAACAGGTTGTTTGAGGATGTAGGGACAGAACTCACAGAGCTTATTTAACTTGTCCATGGTCTCCCTGACTAGGCAGAGGAGCTGGGATTGTGACTCTAGGGAGGAGGCTCATACAGGGGCAAAGACCTGGTCTCTGATTTCTCCACTTCCTTGCAGTTAAACCCATCCCTTGGGCTCTGCTTAGGATTGGTAGATGAGTGCTAAGCCATTAGAGGGACCTCACCTGCTGCCCAGCCTGTCTCCTGCTTATTCCAGTATGTAGTGATCCCTTGTCACCTGCACCAGGGCACTAGGGGAGATTCTGCATTTCTGTCTGATCACACGGTGTTAATCAGGCTGCATCCAGGAGCAGAGTCTTCCTACTATTTTTAGGAAGTTATTAGATATAATTGTATGGCTTATTTTTTTTCTCAACTCCCTTCAAACCCTTCCATGTACTCACTTGTTGCTTTCTTTCTAATTCATGGTCTCTATTCCTTAAATAGTTACATATATATAATATATTAGCACATATAATATTTAATATGTTATATATTGTATATTATATAAGTATATAGTGTATAATATATTAATATATACTTACGTAATTGTTAATATATGCCTAGCAATTGTATATATGTATTATATATTACATATATTCATATTTAATACCTATATGTATTCCTATAAACATTAATATAACCTGACTAGTCTATATGATATTTGTGTGTATATGTTTCCTTCCACACTGACCATTTTATAAACACTGACATGTTTATAAAGATGTGGAATCTTGAGTTGCATTTACATGACAAGTAGGGTCTGTGATGGAAGACCAGACCAGGAGCTGAGCACACCGAGAGAAAGTTAACTTATCAATGGGTTACTCTTTTTTTCTCTTTTAATATCATAGGATGGTTTATGGAATTTTGGGAATAGCCTACTGACTATTAAAGCAGACATAATCACATATATGATGCATGAACCTACATTAAGCATGAAGTTAAAATTGTAACTGAGGTATCCATCCATGCAATCACCTCGAACAACACAGAATACACTTCCACCATCATCAAAGACACCAAATTTATACTGTCTTGGAGTTGCACTACCCATTACCACCTCAGATCCTTGGTTCTTCCTGTATGTTCCAGACTAGCCACAGGCCAATAAAGACTAAGCTCTAGGACCTAGAGTCTAGGTTAAGGTCAAGCACGTGTTTTCTCTTCCTCTCACTTGCTGCCCCTGTGTTTACTGCTGTTTATTTATCGCTACTGTTGTTTTATTTATTGTTTCCTTAGGAATCAGTCCCTTCAGAGAAGCAGCAGAACATGACTAATGGCTTCTATGTGGACATCTCCATGGCTGCCCTGCTGTTGCTGCTGCTTGTGTGCACCATGGCTGTCACCAGTAAGTAATTTCACAACTGTCCCCAGGGAAGGAGAGCCAGGGTTCTCTTGACTGTTGACTGTCTTTAGCAAGTACACAAGTCACAGGAGTTTTGAGTTCACATGGCTTCAATATCCCCAGATCCAAGACACACATAGTAAACATCTACTCCCCAAGGGATGTGTTAGGACCCACAAAACTCTGCAGGTGATTTCTGGTACCTGGTGAGTGCTCTTGTCCAGTGATCTTGAACCATTGCTACTAAGATTCCTACTCTGTAAAACTTGATCTCCTGTTGTCCATACTGGTACTGACCTTAAGAGGTAGCTGAGGATGACCTTCCACTCCAAAACCTCCTGCATAAATATCCAAGTGCTGGGCTCACAGGGATAGGCTGCAGTGCTTGCCTGCATTCTTGTTCCCAACTCTGTCCTTCGTCTTTCAGTTGTTGCCATCGAAAGGGAAACATTATAGTTTCCATAAAATAAATTATATAATATGACACAAGAGAGTTTGGATAGGTTTGAGAATTTTTAGAACACTGTAAGAACTTTGAGGTGTTCTCTCCTTTCCTGTTCTTGGGATCTCGCTTGTTTCCCATGATGATACTGTTGGGTGTTCTGGAACATAGTAGAAAAGGCAATTGAGACATTGTTGGGAAGCCCCCTGACTAATGCTAGAACAGACTATTTGAAGGTGGCACCCAGGCCTACATGGCCCTCTCCATGAGTTGTTCATGTGTACACAGTGTTTCTCTCTGTGTAGTCCATTCCCTGTGTAAGAACTTCAGCCATGGACTTTACAGAATACCATGCCTGAGCCCATCACTGACCCGTTTCACAGGAAGTGGGGAATAAGAATATGACGGTCAGATTTCAGATGTTTCCCTTCATTATTTAAAGCTGTTCATCCTAAATCATTATTTAAGGTGGATCTAATGTCATGTGTTTATAATACCAGCAATTACAAGTCTGTGGCTAAGCTGGGCTACATATCAGATCATGTCTAAAAGGGAGAATTATGTAATAATGGAGTAAAATTCCACAAATGTTGTCCCTTCCTTAGTCCAAAATTGTTTATTCCTCCCTTACGGACTTGTTCTCTAGCAGCCCATTGCTTGTCTCAGTGAACAATAATTTAATAATCTCATTCTATCAAATTAGGCCATGGGCATGAATATCCCTGACAATGAGTGGAAGGAATATTCTTCCTGCAGGGTGCAGGAAGGAATACCCAAAGTTACCAGAGGGACAGTTCAATCAAAAACAGAAACAAGATCCTTGATTAGGAGAAATTATCATGAATGTTTCTGATAACATGTTCAATTTTTCTTTCAATTTCTCCCATCTCTTCCTACCCTAATTTAGGGTACATCCTTATGAAAAAGAAGTCGGGGTCTCTAAGGTAAGCTGGTGGGCATTGTGTTGATTCTTTTTAAACTAACAATCTTGAGAATGTCTCTCTGTGTTCTCTTCCCCCCGCCCCTTATCTTTCTGCTTTTTTTTTTTTTTTTTTTTTTTTGAGACAGGGTTTCCTTTGTGAGCTCTATGGGTCCCAGAACTCGATCTGCAGAGTAGACTGGCCTCAAAGTCACAGATATCCATCTGCCTCTGTCTCTTGAATGCTGGAATTAAAGGCATGTGCCACCACATCCTAGATCTCTATGCTTTCTTTTGTTACTAAATCATTCTTTACTAATAGATTCATTGATTAGTTGGTTGATTTGAGATAGGGTTCACTAAGTAGTCCAGACTGGCCTGGAACTTCCTATGTAGCCTAGGCCAGGCTGGAAGTAACAATCCTCCTGCCTCAGATGCTTTCACTCTGGAATTATAGGTGTGTTCCACAATGCTTGGCCCCCCATTCTATAAGTTTGATCCCAAAAGAAAGTTTAATTAGTCCCTTTCTTGTTGCCCTCATTTCTCAGAGATATTTTCTGCATTCTGTATTTCCTGCATTTATGGTAGGACAGGAAAGAAGGCCCTTGATCCTCATCTCCTATAGGTAGTCGATGAGTTCTAAGTTTTGCTTCCTGGAGCTGGTGTTGAAGGAGTTGAATTGATCCACTCTTGTTTCCTCAATGTTTTATTTCACTGAGTTCCTATTCTATTAAAAACTGATGAAGTGTATCACAGCATGTAAGCTAGTAGAAAGGTCCTTTGAGTTTCTTTCAGGCAAGTATGGTGGGGGTGATAGGATTAGGTGGTGGGCTATTTGAGGAAGCCCAAGGGAGCAGAAGATTGAGAGGAAGATCATTTCTAAGGATGTTGGGAGTGTAACGGGACTGTGGTATGGCCAGTGTCTCCACACTCCACACCAGCCCCCTTCACTCCCTACATTCTTGTATGTCTTATAGGCTCCTCAGTTTACTACACTTGGGGAGCTCTGTTAGTCTCTCCAGTGTCAGCCCCCTGTACCTCCTCTGTGCAACATGTTTATAACAATCTAGTCTATTTAACTTGTCTAAAGATTGGCTGTCCACAGGACTATGCCTTTCAGTCTAATTCCATGTCCTTCAGGCTGCCATTCATAGATTTACCTGTGTCTATGTTAAGCACAAGAGTCAAGCCATAGACTGGGCCTTGTCCAGTGTTGGGTCCTTAGAAGTGCCTGACACAGTTAATTCTTAATGAGTGTCCATCATACCTTCCCTTCACAGTAATAAATCTATAAGGTAGGAACTACTATTAGCCTCATCCTGTAGATCAAAAACAGGTTAATAAATATGAGGTCACACTACACTGGCCTCAACCTTTGAATCCCATGCTTGTAAATCTAACTGGTTAAAAAATATATATAAACATAAATTGAACTTTCTGAATATAGAATGGAAATAATTGTAAGAGTTGGACAAACACAGCATGATTTTAGTCTTGTTCCTGTTAGTAAAGTATCTTTTTTTTCAAAAATTTAATTTAAACTTCTTATTTGTGTATATGAGAGAGAAAGATAGGGGTAGGGATAGGCAGAGGTGGGGGCAGAAACAGGGACAGGGACAGGACATGGAGAGGACAGGCATGAGAGTGTTCAAGTACACCTGCCTGGAGGCCAGAGGAGGACAGGGAGTATCCTTCTCTATCCTCACTTTGTCTTTTGAGGCAGAGTCTCCCTTGGACCTGCAGTTCACATTGTTTGCTTTGCAAGGTCAGAAAGTTCCAGTGATTCTCCTGCCTCTGTCTCCCTCAGTGCTGGCTTACAGGGATGCAGGCGATGTTCTACCTGTCACCTGGGGGCCTGCATCTGAACTCTGGTTCTCCTGTTTGTGCAAGGACCATGCTTAACTGCTGAGTCATCTCTTCAGCCCCCAAAGTTACGTTTTAATCACTTAAAAGAAAATATTGGAGAAAACACAATACATAAAGAAGAGGGGGAGAAGTCGGGCGAGGTGGCACACCCCTGTTACCTCAACACTCAGTAAACTAAGGCAGGAGTACTGTAAGTTAATGTCCAGCTCAGACTTCTACCCATGCCCTGCCCTGTCTAAAAATAAGAAAATAACACCAAGTGTGGAGACTCACACCTTTAATTCCAGCTCAGCAGACAGAGGTGGGTCTCTATGAGTCCAAGAATGGCTGGTCTATTTAGGAATTTACAGGATAGCCAGTGCAACATAGTGAGACCCTGACAAAACCAAGTGGATGGATGGATGAATGAATGAATGAATGAATGAATGAACGAACGAACGAACGAACAAATAAATCAAAAGCAAGAAAAAAGCCACAAAACCAAACTAACCACTGCATGACACACTCTGGACATTCTCTCATGACTTTCTCTGTCAGTTATATCACACTGACTCAGGAGTGTCCTGACCCTCCACTGTTTCCCTACATGTGTGACTGTCCCAGGCAGAGTGGAGCTGGATATCTCTTGTTCTGTGTAATTCTCAGCACAGGCATGTTCCTTATGTGGCCGACTGGAGATGCTCATTTTGGTTCTGCATTTCAGTAGTAGAAATGGCCGCTGTGTACAAACGACAAAACCCCACTGTGTCAAAACATCATCCCTGAGATCCTCTATTTTCTTCCCTGGTTTGCCCCTCCATGAGTTCTAGAAGCTCAAATGTCAGTCCACTGTGCCTGCCCTGATGAACAGGGGCACAGGATGAGTTCTGCAAGTGAAGCCCCTTCCACAGTTATTGGAGTGGGCCAGCCACAAACAACTGCAGTGCTCTCCCAGAATTCCTTTCAGTCCAGTGCCTGATGTTTGTGTGCTTGTGACATTTGTGAATGTGTGTCAAACAGTAATCTTTGAAATTGTGCCACAGACCACCACCTACAGTGTAAAGACACTGCTGTGTTGTTTAAATGTTTTTCTACTCCATGCTTAGTGTCAGAGGATGTATATGCTCTGCAGTTTTCAAAACTCTCTCTTTTTAAATAAAGAAAACTTTGTATTATTGTGTGCATGATTTGTGTGTGACACACACATGCACGCACGCACGCACGCACGCACGCACGCACGCGCTTGCGTGTTCCGTGGCACCTGTGGAGGTCAGGACAACTTTGTGGAGTTCTTTCTGTCTGCCTTTCCAAGGGCCCTAGGGATCTCACTTAGGTCACAGGCTCTCCTAACCCTTTCTAAAGTGTCACAGTGCAAAGTAAATACTCAAGACATCCATTTCCTAGCCCAGTTCTAAATAAACATCCTGATATGGTGCCTTGGTTTAATGCCTAGATATGTGTCCCTAGATCTCCCACTTTTGTGTTTTATTATATTAGTATATTGGAGATATATGAACTGCTTTAAAAAATTCTTAGTTAGTCTGATGCTTATTACAAAAACAAAAAGCAAGAAAAAAATCTTTTCCACTACTTAATGCCAGGGTCCTGTGTGGCATTGTTCACTGTTACAGTTTTTGTGACTGGGGCTCCTGGAGTCCTGAGCTCACATTGTAAATGAAAGTCCTGCTCAGACCTGAAAGGTGACCTGTAGCTTGAGTTTTTCCTGCCTTGCCCACAGTCAGGACAAATCTCTGTCACATCGGCGTCTTCACATGCTGCTGGTCATGGCGGCGGCTGCTGTGTCTCTGGTCATGGCGGCGGCTGCAGCGTCTCCTTCTGCCTTTCTGTCCCTTTATTTCTCCTCTCTGTTAGTCCCACCTATCTTTCCTGCCTAGCCACGGCCGATCAGGTTTTATTTATTAACCAATCAGAACAACTTGACATACAGACCATCCCCAGCACAGCCAAGTGCAGACCATCTCAAACACCTGCACTCAGGCCCATGGTCCTAATCATCCTCTATACGGACCTGCTGGGTAACGCCACAAGGAACCCAAGAAGGGCTCCCACAGGACATACAGAACATCCCACAGCACTTCCCCTTTTCTTTTTTTTTTTAAAAGGAAGGTTTTAACTTTTACACATCTTTAAAGCCAGCTTGGTATATTTGGGAATTTGGGCGTAGCTTCTCTTAACTACTTCCTGCTGGAGGGGGCGCTGTATCTTATGGGGACATTTTAAGATCATGGAGTAGTCCGTGAGGCTGTATCGTCTGAGCCAGTTGCCTTGAAACAATTCTAGATGTTGGATCATCTGGGCCATGGTGTCATCGGAGACCTTTCAGGGGGTCTTGGCTGGTCAAACCTGATGTATCTTAATCTGGAACAAATCCATAGCCTCTGGCTTTCTGTGGAAACAAAAGCAGAGTCTCCTTTCCAAAGTAACACATCCTTATATCCAAATTTTAAAGTCAAGATATCTTTAATATATACATATTGGTTTAACTCAACATCTTTTACGATCAAATGTTTTTCTGCAGTTAAAAATCCCAAAGACAATATAATCCAAACTCTCTGTGTGATATCCATCTTTACATGGCTTATTTTTTATATTACTTTTACTTTCTCTTTAAAGACTTTATTTTTTAAACTTTCTATTTCTTTATATAACTGTCTATGTTCCTTTTCCTCTCTCTTCCAAGCCTATGTACATTTTTACACACATTGTAAAGCATTTAAAGTCTTGTTCCATCTGAATCTGTCTTATTGCAAACTTATTGCTTTAAACTGTAGCCTTCTAAGCCTGAAACAGCTCTGTGGCTGCTGGCTCCGCCCCCTTTAGCTTCCCAACATGGCGGTGGTACGTTTTCCACCAGCTCTGGGAGCCATCGTGGGTCTGTGCTTTTATCCAAGCAGCGTGTAGCCCAGAAACCTTTTTTGTTTTGTAACCAGCAAAGGCTAAATCCACCACGCAGCTTAATGTGCCACTTGCAGAGGCCTCATTTCCGCCTTACTGCAGGTTAAGCACACACACTAGGAACCCGCCAGTAACTCAAACTGGCGGCTGCCGCTCATTTGAGAGAGAGAATTAGGAACTGTGGGGCGTTTACCGACGTCACCGTTCCTGGAGAACTTACCGACGTCACCACTCCGTGTGTTGAGTTCTGAATCCTCTTTACCACCACGCGAGGATTCTTCTCAGATCACACTTTATTGGAGCGCCTCTTGGTTAAGGGACTTTGTCTTTAGTATTTTTTTTTCATAACACCGGCCTTTATCCCTGTTCATTTGTCCTTTTTCTTTAGTCCCTCTTTTTTTTCTTCCCTTTTTTTCTTTAGCCCTTTTTTCTTTAGCCCCACGTTGGGCGCCATTTGTAGCCGGAGTTTTCCCGCCTTGCCCACAGTCAGGACAAATCTCTGTCACCCGCCAGTCCCACAACCGCTCAGACCCAACCAAGTAAACACAGAGACTTATATTGCTTTCAAACTGTATGGCCGTGGCAGGCTTCTTGCTAACTGTGCTTATAGCTTAAATTAGTCCATTTCCATAAATCTATACCTTGCCACGTGGCTGGTGGCCACCGCGTCTTCACATGCTGCTGGTCATGGCGGCGGCTGCAGCACAGTCCTTCTGCCTTTATGTCCTTTTATTTCTCCTCTCTGTTAGTCCCACCTATCTTTCCTGCCTAGCCACGGCCAATCAGGTTTTATTTATTAACCAATCAGAACAACTTGACATACAGACCATCCCCCAGCACAGCCAAGTGCAGACCATCTCAAACACCTGCACTCAGGCCCATGGTCCTAATCATCCTCTATACGGACCTGCTGGGTAACGCACAAGGAACCAAGAAGGGCTCCCACAGACATACAGAACATCCACAGCAGTGACCTCTTGTTCTTTCTTCAACATCTCTCTCTACAGCTTGGTAGCATTCCGTGTCTCTAAGATGGGAGCTTTACAGAACACAGTGGTTTTGTGGCCATGAGCTGAAGACAATGTCTACATAAATGAAGACAGTCATTTTCCTACAGAATGCGTCCCTGGGGCCCTCTGAGACTGAAAAGACAGCAACCGGACTGGACAGTGCAAACATCCTTTACAGCTCCAGGGCTATTTTCTGTGTCGGTTCATCTAGCAGTGGTGGAGAGGGTGACCCTCAGTTATTTGTACTCAAACTCACTGTCAACATCATCGTAATTCTTATGTTCACACTGCCTTAGTCTCTCCAAATACTACAGCGAATTCTCTCAAACATGAACATTTTAGAATGTTGTGTTTCCTTTGATGAACATAATCATCAATAATATAGGAAATGGACTGCTGCCTTGGTTATTAAAACTAATAAGGGAGGAATGGGACTGAAAAGTTAAAAAAGAAAAAAGTAGGAGCTGCAGAGATGGCTCAGTGGTTAAGAACACTGGCTGCTCTGCCAGAAAACCCAGGTTCAATTCCCAGCACCCACGTGGCAGCTCACAAGTGTCTGTAACTTAAGTTCCAGGGGATCCAGAATCTTCACACGGACATACATGCAGTCAAAATACCAATGCACGTAAAATAAAAATAAATAATTTATAAGCACAGGTGAGAGGGGCATCCTGAATTTACAAGTATTTGATGATCATGTTAAATATTTTATTGTAATTTGAAATGTCACTTCCCTTACCCTCCCCCAAGGGGTAAAATGGGAACGTTAAGGTTTTAATTTCCCTAAAAGATAAATAGAAGGAACTCTAATGTCACCATTAGAATTGGTTATACTTTCTTGTATCTCTGGAAAT
>NW_023504663.1:0-3797 GCF_004664715.2 Peromyscus leucopus | reverse complement strand
ATGATGCATTATTTTGTGGCTAATCTTAGAATAAGGATGGGTGTTGCATGTCAGGAGAGGTTGCCATGGTAAGAATGGACCAGGCAGACATCAGGGAAGAAAACAGTGGACCAAGGACTGAGTTCATTAGTGCTGTTTCCACTGCAGTCTGACTTGGTGCTCAGTGTCCTGTCCTCACCCACTGGACTCTGAATTAGGTGCTGGAAGGAGACAATGCAGAAATGGCCATAGTCCTCTCATCTGCCTCCTTCCTGATTCCTGCCTGGTGACTGCAGGGCTCTGAGATTGTGATGTCTGCTCTGCTCTTCTGTCTTCCTACAGATACCTGACAGACATTTCCAGACATAGGGGTCTGAAATCTGTCTGGCTGTCCCACCTAGCATTTCCAATCTTGTTTGAACTCAGGAGCATGGTGACTAGTGACATTCTGTGACAGCATGTGGGACTCATTGGAAAGCAAGTCATTTATATGGGCTTCAATACTGTCAGTGGTAACAATAGGGTTACCTCCATGTCTGTTTGCTGTTATTATGTCCACACTTACCTTGGTGGACTGTGGTCATTGATGAGAGATCAATGGGGTCATTGAGGGAAAGGGGGGAGCAGGACACAGGCTCTCTGGATGAGAGAAGTCCTGTTCCAGGAGTGACTAAATTTGGGACTTTCACTGGCTTTGTTCAGAGTTCTAAATTTATAGTTTTCTTCAGATTTAAATTTATTTCAGAAGACAAAGCATTTTTCATAGTGGATCAGTTTGTCACAATCAATGAAATATTTGGTTTTGCTAGAGTTACAAAGTCTGTTGTGTTGGTTTATTGGTATATTTGTCTCCAGTTTGGTTGTTGAGAAGAGCAGATTTTTCAAGAGGGTATTAATGTCTATTTCAGTGTGAGTAAGTCCTGACTCCAGTTAGAGACACTCAGCCCGTAGGAGAGCAGGATGCTGGATCTCAGTCCACAGTCCACTGCTGTTCCACAGAGTTCTAGGAAATAAATAGATGTCTGATTGAGGCTTTCTTGAGGAGCACAGATGGTGGGAAGTTGATTCTGGGTTTGCCAAATGGAGCTTCTCTTTTGTCTGTTCTAAAAATGATTGTGTTTAAACTACAGTGTTTTATTCTTTTTTCTTTTTCTACACTTTATGTTTTGGTTGTTTGAGACCAGATTTCTTTGGTATACAGTGTTGTTTCTTAATGTCTTAATTTTCTTAAATTTGAGGCAACCACATATCAAAATCGGCCTTTTGCAATGACAGCCTGAATTTGTAGCTTTTCTGGAAAGATTTGTCAAGATCAGCCTGGGTTCTAGAGGGATGAAGCCACTAGATGGGGCCATCCACCCCTGCACTCTCCTGCCTCCTTCCTGATTCCTGCCTGGTGACTGCAGGGCTCTGAGACTGTGATGTCTGCTCTGCTCTTCAGTCTTCCTAGAGATACCTGATAGACATGAAGGGGTCTGGAAATATGTCTGGCTGTCCCACCTAGCATTTCCAAATCTTGCTTGAACTTAGGAGCATGGTGACTAGTGACATTCTGTGACAGCACGTGGGACTCAGTGGAAAACAGGTCATATATATGGGCTCCAGTTCTGTCAGGAGTAACAATAGGGTTACCTCCATGTCTGTTTGCTGTTATCATGTCCCCACTTACCTTGGTGGACAGTGGTCATTGATGAGAAGTGATTGGTGAGAAGTCTTTCAGCAGTGGAAACCATTCCAGAATGCGCATCACAACCCTAGCAGATGTTGTAGTAATTGCTGATGTTGAGTTAGAGCTGAGGCAATGATTTTTATATTTTTACAACCAGGAATCTACTTTGTATGTGTCTGATACATCTTTAAATAATCATGTTTCCTTTTGATATAGTTGGTATTTGTGGTTTTGTTTATACTATAAAAAAAATCATCAGTTGAGAGGACTGAGAGAAATATCCAAGATGAATTTTGTTAATAATCCCATTAAAGTATCAGTCTTGTTGATCTTACTGAATTTTCTTTTAATCCTTAAATTTCAATACACCAATGAGTTTGTTACCTATAATCTGCTGTGGAGTTGTTGAAAACTTAACAATTATACTTTTTTTTTTTTGAGATATGGTCTCACTGTATAGCCCCAGGTTGCCTTGAACTCCCTATGTAGACCAGGCTGGTCTCAATGTCTCAGAGATTCTCTTGACTTCAAATTCTGAGCTCTGGGATTAAAACACTGTGGTGGCATGCCATCTTGACTGTACATTTAAACGTTATGAAACTTGACACATCTTATGAAGCAGTCCTTCTCTGAGAGCTGTGTTCATAAATAGGAGAGGAATGAAGATGGGCTATTGAGTAGTTGTTGGACTTCAGCCATGTGCACTTTTCACTAACAGAAACTGTTTCTTCACTTTGAAAACTGACTTCACATTTATTTTTTTCAAGCTCACCAATTCCTTTGGTCCAGACATCTCCACCTTACTATGTGTAGGCTCACAGGACATGGGTATATTGGTGTTAATATTTTCCATGATTTAATCAGGCACTAAGGTATCCTTCCCAGGGTTGGGGCTAGGGTCCTAGATGAAGTCTAGTTCCTGAGAAGATGCAGGACAGGAGGGAGAAGTTGGAAAAGGACATCAATTTTGGTCCATTAATCTGCTGATTCATTCCGAGAAGACGATGTCAGACAGTACTTAGCTTCCCAATCATGACATTTGGGACTAGGAAACTCGCATGAGGGATGAGCAGAGACCTTAGAATCTAGTCTCCCCACTGGGAACCAGTCACACCTGTAGTTGTGGCTGCTACAACTGTCTGCTGAGTGACAGCGCTGCAGGGAATCTCTGTGTCAGAGGGAACAGCTTAGCCCATTCTCAGGACCGTCCCTAGGAAAGAGTGATATTAGAGATGAAACCAAAGGCATGTGTAGCCAAGGGAATGTCTCCTGAAAGAAATCTACCATGTACAGAGGCCCTGCACTGGGGAAGCTGGAGTATTCAGAGAGGAAGCTGTGTCCCCAGGACTAAAGATTCAGTCTGTCTGCCATTATGGGAGGGAGGAGGGTGAGGAGGAGTGAGACTGGAGAGGTGGGCAGAGAGTCTCATGGGGCTGGATGACAAGGGACGCAGGAGCACATCTGTTTGGGAGGAGTCCCATCTCGGAAAACAGCACTTTAATATACTAAAGATTTATACCTGCTGCTAGTACAGGCTGTGAATACCAGATTTGCTTCAGCAGCATGGTTCTTAGGGTAGCTAGCTTGGTTTGGGTATGGGCAGTAGGGAAAGGTAAATTATTTACACAGCATCTTATATTGGAGATTATAATAGGTTTCCAGAAGGGAAGGGAAGGAAAATGATAATCTACAGCTATGTGGTCATCTAAGTCTAAGAAGGAGCTGAAGAAGAGACATGGGATAGGAAACTTGGCCTATCTACTTTGTGTTCAGTAGGAGCTGAGACCAAACTTCTGACTTTAGCATGATGATGCTATAGGGTTATGATGGTCTGCAATTTGGTTTTTAAAGTGGTATTATAATTTTTATTTATTTAATTTTTTATTTGTTTAATTTTATTTATTATTTATTTTAAAATATATAAATTAATAATACTTATAAATATCATTTATTTAATTTTAATTTTTCCATGCATTTATATTTATGATTCCCTTTTATACATTCATGTTACTTTGCTTTTGTGATTAGCTGGAGAAGAGTGTAGAAGTCTGGGGAAATGTCAAGGGCTCATCAAGACCTGTAGTTTGCAACGTTGGTGCTCAGCTGAGTCACTGGAGAGCTGAAACTGCCATGACCCAGTAATTTGGTC
>NW_023504662.1:0-2339 GCF_004664715.2 Peromyscus leucopus | reverse complement strand
TTCTCAAGACACCTTAGAAACTGAAAGATCGATGTTTTCTTTCTTCTATACCAAGAAGCTCTCATGAAAGTGTAGAGTTGATTATCATTTTTGAGAGGTTCCATTTTACACATAGGTATTATTGGTAATAATTAGCTTTCACATCAAAGTCCTAAGCATTGATTCCTCTACATGTTGAATGGCCAGTTTTTGTTTTGGGAGTAACTCATAAAATCTACTCTCTCCATATATGACAGAGAGGTTATGTTGTCATTAACTGTGGTCAATCTCCATACAGCTAACTAGTCAAGATAATGTTCCCCATCTAACTAATTAATCCTAGCACTTTTCAATATCCAAACCACAGACACCCTGCCTTAATTTTGCTTTCCCTGAGATCCATTTCTTGGGTTACATTTGATGAGCGATCTTTTTGTTCTTTTGGTGCCTGGCTGTCATTTACAAAATGAACTCCATGTCTGCCATGTAGATTCTGTGGACAAAGCTGCAGTAATTGGAAGAAGAAAAGTTATGATTGCTTATCCAGGTGCTATAGAAGCAACTGGAAATTTATGTTCAGTTCCTGACACACACAATTAGCAGCTCATAACTACCAATATGTAGGCAACGTGGACCCCATACCCTCAATTTGTGTCCAGGAACACTAAACTATCCACATAGAAACATATACACATAAATTACAATATAGTATTTCTTTATTTTTTTCTCATCAAGCACTAGGAGGTATTCTAATTTAAGAGTTCTTGTGTAGTATGTGTGAGGCCTTAATTCAAATGTTAATATTTCAAAAACATATTCCTCATTTTGATTAATAAATGCTTTGAAACATTCACTACTACCTGTTAAAGATTAGGCACTGCATAATCCAAGAGATCTGTCTCACTTTCTTCTCCATGAACAACCCATTCTATCACGGTATCTGAGTCAACCAGATTAAAGATATGCTCAGGAACATAGAGTTGAGAGAGGTGATGTTCTCATGAACAGACATTACCCTACACTGCCATCCTGCGACTGGGTTCTTCAACTTGACCAATGCATGTAGCAGAAAGGTATGCATAAAGCCACCATCTCTAGCACACAGACGAAATGGAATATTAAACCAAAAAGATAAACTTACCTTGGCAACCAAGGGACATGAATACCATTTCCCAAAGAAAGACTGAAACAATGATTGAGGATGAAAAGGAAGGTCCCTGTGCTAATGCCATGAAACGTGTTTTTTACGTTGATATTAGGCAAAATACTGTGGAAGGTCCCTCAGAGGATTACACACACAGACACCTGAGCCCAGCAATCTGGAGGAAGAATGGAGACAAGAAGGAGAAGGAAGAAACATGAGAGTAGAGTGGCTAAAGGACGTCATCGAGGATTGAAAGAAAAAGAGAGTGTAATGTAATGAAATTAATACAATCACAACGATCATCAGCGAAGCTCATGAATATTTGTTCTTAAGTAGAAATATATATAAGTATATGAACTTCTCATATACTGAAAAAGAGCATTTTATATAACATGAGAGTGTCTAATATACTGTATTTTGTCATGTCCTTTGAATGTGTGTTGCTGTGTCTCGGTTGTCATGTCTGTCTAATGTTACTATGTCTGGATGTTCTGTGATGGGTGCTCTGAGAGATGTGTTTTTCTCAAATAAATATTTACATTGCAGCAGTTACCTTAACATCCGTCTGACCACAAAGCCCAGCCCAGGGTCCAGTGCCCAGGAGGCTGGAACTAGGGGCTTAGACTCAGGGACTGGGTGCCCCTTCTCTGACCAAGCTTCTTAGACAGCCCAACTTCCTTATAGAGAATCCCTGATGTGTCCAAGAAAAACCTGGTGGCTCGAAAAATACAGCCAGGCAGCCCTGCCATCCTCATTTTAAAATGTGACAGTGACACTATGCTCCTATCTGAACAGTCGTGCCTCTATTAATTACCATCTTTATTCAGGTGTTGCTGTTGACACATCATAGTGAAATTCCTGCATGGGCCGTGTTCGTTCGTCAATTAGAATTCATGAGGTCATGCATATTCATACAGTCCCCACTCTGCGATAAAACCACCAGCTCAGGGATGCATTTTCTTCCTTCCTTTCTCCCTCTTATTTTCTCTCTATTTTTGTTATGTCGAGTTGGCTTGGCTGGTTTGCATTCTGCCCCATACTCCTACTTTCGTTGAGATTCTGCATGCTCGAAGACACTGTCCTTTACAATTTATTCTGCTGTGTTACAATCGGTCATACAGTGTGGGCCATCAAGGAGAGGAACTGGAAGAGCTTGATGTATATTTTAATACATAACCTAAATCTGTAATAAAACTTTATTTTCTGCTAGGAAAAA